>NC_138157.1:6337400-6359900 GCF_964199315.1 Orbicella franksi
CACCATTTTCTTTTATTTTCTTCTGAACCATTTACGGAAGTGCCAAAAAGCCTGATGACAAAAAAAAGTAAAGAGAACGAGCAAATCTCGGCAGGTTTAAGTTAAGCTCATCGCCGTTCTCGACCAAAATGTCAGCAAACCAGTTACATTAAACGAATTAAGGTTTTCTTCTTTGCCACATAATAAACATCTTATTAACCGAACTAAGTCGGTCTGTATGGGAGAATCTTGACCTCGGACGTTTGTACCGACCTCACTGCGTTCGGTCTGTACTCACGACCTCGGTCAAGATTCTCCCATACAGACCTCCAGCTCGGTTAATAAGAGCTAAATATTTTTCGAAAGAGGTGCAGTTTTGAAAATTTGTGAATATCACTAGGATATTTCCCAGTTGTAGCTGGGGGATATTCGGTCACGTGACGCGTTTAAACCAATAGTACGCGAGGGAAACTATTCAGTGATGGATTATAAGAGATGGTAGACAGCCAACGAGGTGCATAGCGCCGAGTTAGCTGTAATCATTCCATATCCAACAATCGCGAGTGGAATAATTATTTTATTAAAAACGCCCCTAAAATATAGCAAGCTACACCCTTACTAAAATCAAAGATGTAAAGAAAATTATTTCGGTCCAGATCAGTTGGCGTACCGCTCGGGCGGCAGTTGTACAAATGCCCTACTTACAATACAACACAGTTTTCTCGCCACAATAGATGGCAACTGCAAAAAAGCGATACGACATTTCACGATGGACTTTTCGAAGGCCTTTAACAACGTTAGGCACCATCTGTTAGCTGACTGAGAAATTGAAGAGCAGCCCATTAAGCTGGCATATCGTAAACTGGTATATCTGATCGGAAGCAACGAGTACTGCAACGGTGTAGTCTGCGAATGAAGAAGAGAAGTCAATAAGGGCACAACGCAAGGAAGCGTTAGTGGACCATCCCTTTTTAATATTTTCTTAAACGATCTGCGCTTTACCGATCTCGACAATGTGTCCTTGATTAAGTTTGCCGATGATTCTAGTCGGCTGATTGCCGTCAATGAACAAATTGATAATTTCTAACTAGCCTTATCTCAGTTCTTAAACTGGGCTCACTTGAATGACATGAACTGTAACACATCCAAGTGTAAAGAAATAATATTTCGAAAGAAGAACAATACTACGAATTACCCTATTATTTACAATACTGCACAGCATGTAAACTTGACCTTACTTGGTGTTACCTTCCAGTCTAACTGTTTATTTACTGAACATGGTCAAACTAAACTTAACGAAGCGAATAAATGTTTTTACATAATAAGCGAACTTAGGGAAGAGGGTTACAGCTAAGACGAGGAGCGATAGTTCTCACCCACTGTATCCTATGTTGCCCCAAGCCAAAGCGTCCTCCCTTAGATTAAGATGTAGCACTTGTCGGTTACCCAAGATAAACACTGAACGGTTTAAAAGTAGTTTTTTTTAAAGGCTTAGTTTTAACTACAATTTAACAATATGAGAAATTCTTACTGTAAGCGCCTTCTTTAATCCCTTTCAGAATTTTTGTAACGTTTGATATGTATTGTATTGAATAAATAAGTAACAGTAGTTGGACCGAGTGGAGTACAATTCAAGGCGTAATCAAAACTATAACAAAATTCTCGAACGTGATTGTCTATCAGCAGCCCGATTTGAGCATTAATTGGACAGTGCACGCGTCATGGTTGTAATTGGACAGTACGCGTCATTTTGCGCGCGCTGTTGCGGTGCACTTTGTTGAGTAAACTGCTGTGTTTTTCAGCATTCATAACGACGTTTAATCGTTCAGCCATCAATCGATGGTTTGTTCGTTTCTCAAATTTTGTCATAGTTTTGATTAATTGGTAACAGGACATCGTGTCATCCAATTCAGTCTGTAATCATTCTCGTGATTAACAAATCAGACTCCCGCTTCGCGGTCGTCCGATTTTGTTAATCACTCGTATGATTACAGACCGAATTGGACTCCACTCAGTCCTATTACCATTGTTAATCGGGTGAGTAATTTCAAAATCGGACAAGCGCGAAGTGCGAGACCGATTTAAAATTATGAACACGATTACTCAGTTGTACGACACAAGGTCCAATTACTAATTAACCATATCTATAACAAATTACGGAACTAAAAATGTTTTTTAGGAACTTCTTTTGAGCGAAAACGTCTGTAGCGCTTTTCGTAAGTTTTGAAAACTGTGGGAAAAAAAGCGAAGGAAGCCATTAAAGCGCGCGTAATTGACGTGCGAATCACGTGGGTGTCCAATTACAGGTATCCAATTACAAAAAGTTCAAATTGGATACCTGTACTTGGACAACCACGTGATCGTGCGCCGATTACGTGACATATAGGCGCGCGGAGAACCAATCACGATCGACAATTTGTTATAGATAAGATTAAGACATTATTATTTTTATTATTAATGTAAAATATGTAGACACGAGTGTTTTACTTAACAAATAAAGAAGCCTAAGCCGTGTATTACACTGTGATAAAACACGACCGGCATTTGCGAACACGAGGGAAATGTAGAAAACACTCGCCTGCGGTTCGTGTTTTCTACATTTCTCGAGTGTTCTCAAATGTCCGGAGTTTTACCACAGTGTAATACACGGCTTAGGCTTCTTCATTTGCTTTATGATATAGATTTTCCACGCGCAAAACAATAAAACACCCTTTTCCTATGTTTTATTTAAGCAATAGACCACTCTTTCTGTGGGTTTACTGGCGCAATAAACCACGCGGGAAATGAATTCTTTAACTTTTTCTGAAAGCAAGCTCCCCCTGAAAATTTTTGGGGTCAATTGAGTAAAACATTTGCATAATTAGATGAAATTGGAATTGTATTATTGGAAGTGGTTGTGACTACAAAGCGTGACTAATTTGTACATTCACACTTTACACAAAAACATGTCTGTGGTAGTCGGAACTATATTTGAACCACAGACGTAAAAAAAAAAAAACCCAAAAAAAAACAATATTAAAAGAGCCATAAAACTGAGTTTTGATCATATGAACTAGAAAACATTTAGTTACATTTTAGAAGTTTTAAAGTTTTTGAAAGCGATTGCATTCGCTTTGCATAATATTTTAATCGGGTCAAATTATGTCACTGAAAATTAATTCCACAACACTTGCAGATATCAAACAATGAGCAATAATGTAAGACCTCAGATTTTAGTAGTTTTTCGGATGAATTAGTAATTCAGTTTAAATGGGGCTTCACAATCTTTCATGACGCCACCTCAAAATGTGTAAACACATCGGAATAGTGCATGGTGCTGAGGTAGCGTGTTTTACAATTCGACGTGACATTTGGAACGATGTCCCGCAAAGATGTATTGCACGTGATAAAATCATTTTTCAGAATAAAATAACTTTTTCCATATTCGGCCACAAATTTCCAGTTAAAATAGTTTTCATTGTAGCAGAAATGCCCAGACAGAGTGTCCGACCAGGCCAAGCTTTTACCTGTCAAAACAAGTAAAAACGAAACTGATAACAAAGCTTTTTTGCATAGTATTTTGTGGCAGTATAATAAACTAACTTGTTCCATATTCGCCCACAAATGTCCAGTGAAAATATTTTTCATTGTAGCAGAAATGCCTAGACAGAGTGTTCGACCAGGCCAACCTTTACCTGTCAGAACCTCAAATTTACAAATTTACCGGTTAATTGTCCGATGACCAACTGTTATTTGCGGGCTTGCTTTCCCCGCTGCACATTTCCAAACTGTACGTTTTTCTTAGTCTTTTGCTCTGGTGACCATGCCTGAGCAAGAGAAAGCTTTTATGACTTCCTTCATACAGACAGCCATCATCACCCCAGGGCACCTCATTGGAAAGGAATGAACGTGTCTTCCCTGCTTCCCCGCTTCCCCGCTTCTCCACCTCCCCGCTTCCCCGCTTCGCTTCCTCTCCAACTCCCTGCTTCCCTGCTTTCCCGCTTCCCTGCTTCCCCACCTCCACGCTTCCCCACTTTCCCAGTTCCCCTCTTCCCTGATTCCCCACTTCTCTGCTTCCCTGCTTCCTCGCTTCCCTACTTCCCTACTTTCTTTCCCTGCGTCCCCGCTTCCTTGCTTCCCTGCTTTCCCTGCTTCCCTGCTTCCCTGCTTCCCTGCTTCCCTGCTTCCCTGCTTCCCTGCTTCCCTGCTTCCCTGCTTTCCTGCTTTCCTGCTACCCCACTTTCCCGCTCCCTTGCTTTCCTGCTTCCGCGCTTCCTTGCTTCCCTGCTTCCCTGCTTCCTTGCTTCTTTGCTTCCTTGCTTCCTTACTTCCTTGCTTCCTTACTTCCCTGCTTCCTTGCTTTCCCGTTTCCCTGCTTCCCTGCTTCCCTGCTTCCCTGCTTCCCCAATTTCCCACTTCCCTGCTTTCCCGCTTCCATGCTTTCCTGCTTCCCTGCTTCCCTGATTTCCCCCCCTTTCCCTGCTTCCCCGCTTCCTTGCCACCTTGCTTCCTTGCCTCAGGTTATATGTTTCCTTGTTTCTCTGCTTCCATGCTTCCATGCCTGCTTCCCTGCTTCCCTGGCCAAAAAGTAAAGGTTAAGATAGCTGCTTCAACTTTATTTTATCACCAATTTTTGCCAGGTTTGCTTTGTTCTGTCCCAACCAACTGAGGATGGAGAGCCATCGTAGAATTAAAAACTTTGTGATCCGAAAACCAAAAGTGCTTGTCTAAAATGTGTTTTAGTTGTACTGCTCATGAATAAGATTTGGCAAATAATATTATTTTGCTTTTTAGAAGCCTTTTTAAAATTAGGAAAGCAGTTTGTTCTTAAATCTTTTTTATGTCTGTCTGGCAATTTCATGCAACTGACTTAGAAAATAAAAATATGTTGTTTATGCTAAGAAAAGATGCATAAATTAAAGAGTCAATTTCTTGACTACCTTAATGAACAACTTCTTCTTTCCTCTGCCATTATCCCAACTTCCCCGCTTCCCCACTTTCACGCTTCCGAACTTCCCCCCTTCCCCCCTTCCCCACTTCCCCGCTTCCCTGCTTCCTCCACGTCCTCGCGTCCTCTTGTCCTGGCGTCCTCATCTCCTTGCCTCCTCGCCCTGATCTGTGTAGAAACCTTGTAAGTCACTGAAAATTGGGGCGTACCTCTCTTTCCACGTACTAAACAAATATCTAAAAAAATGTGGACGAGGCTGAAGATTTGCAATGATTTTAAGACAGAGACACTCGCGAAACCTACATTCCCGGCGAAACGCAAAGTACTGACCAACAACGCACATTCGCATCTCATGTGTCTTCGTAGTGACGTAGACCAATGGCAACGTAGAAACTGTGATAATACTGTCAGTGGTTTAATGCTGTACTGTGTAATATATCAGAGGAGTCTTTGAAAGTGGTGTTTAATATATGTTCGTTTTTTAGACGTCTTTTTTTAACGCATCACTATCACATCTATTTCAGTATTAGTTCCAAGACTGCAATGAAGAGATGAGTTAACCCAAACTTAGTCACGTTTGTTGCTGTACCACTAAGGAATCTAACAATGGCAGCTGTAGCAACTACAGGGTGAGTTGAGTTTGCAGAGCTGACTAGTGTTGTAAGAGCCACATACCCTACACTTGAATTCGAATCGTACGATTACCTGTACTAGTGTGTAATTCAAGAAGTGCCGGCATGCAAATACAATACACTCAATAATGGAGTTGAACCTCCACTGATGGCCACCTCGCCCGGTCAACGATTCATAGATTCACTCTTATTTTGAACGCTCTACAACAGCCACCTCATTATAGTGTGGTGACCCCCAACATTCCTTGCATGACATTTCTAGAACATTCTTGTGTTGTCACATGACATCTAGTTCTCAGAGGGGGATTTAGCAATTTCCCCCAATTGTAAACAGGTGCCCTTTGAGCAAGTTTTTGTGGTTTGAGTGTTCTGTTGTTAGCAGAATAAAAGAAGGTAACTCTTATTAGTGTTCGTCTATTCTGAACGCTAAAATAGAAAGGCAACGGCCACTAAAGAACGCCCCAACTCTCAAAATAGCCTCCCCATTGGCCAGGATTTGTCACAACCACGAACTGAATAATGTTCCATCAAGCATGTATGATAAACTGTAAAATTACAGTATTGTTTTTGAAATGATTTTTATTCTTGATAACTGCACACGTAGGTCTACACTACAGAACGTTACTGACAACCAGAAAAGATGGTTAGTCTTTGGAATTGCACTCAACAAAGTCCTGGCTTCCCAGATACGTTCGTTTGTAGAGCAAGAAGTTCAGAGGGAGTGTGCTAATCTTCAAAGGAGCCACAGTATTCACACTCAGAGCACATCTGGGCGACTAAAGAATTGGCCAACATTTCTAAAGTACGAGAACATCAATGGTAACGATGTATTGCCCAGGTTGCCAGGTGGCAGGTTTGATTATTCCAAGTTTGACTGCCGAGTGACATCACATGTTGACTTTGCCAAGCTCTATGTAGAGAACCACATGGCCAAGTTTAACGCCTTTGATGAACACTGCGATGCATCTGCTGTGCTCACCTTGCTTGGTAAAGTACCAGTCTTCTCACTGGCTGTGCAGAGTGCTGCTGGTGATGTTAGACAAGCTAGAAATGCCTGGGCACACTGTTTGTTCAGTGACTGGGACTCATTGAGTTTTCCACTGAGATTTGCTGAAATGGAAAAGCTGGTAAAATCTCTGGGACTTCCAAGCGCTGATGAGATGTACCTTGTAAATGAACTGAGAGACTGGCAAACAAAAGGTATAGTCAACAGTTTACATTTTAAACTGAATGCGTTAACGTTCACTGGAAAGACGTTTTAAGTCTGGATGATAGAGCGTTCAAGCTCTCGAGCAGTGTTCCTGTGGTCCCCAAGCTAAAAACGGGTTTCAGTTTTGTCACCGGTTTTTAAATTCCAGTTGCTATAGCAACTACAACATAGGAACTAAAACAGTTTTTTCCAACTATTATTGGATGCTATTACTGGAATGACAATCCTGTGTCCTGATACGAAATACGCCACTGGAAAACTATTTTAAAAAACACTTTTAATTACCAGTTTTAGTTTGCGTAGTATTATTAATTCATGAGTGTTACAAAAACTATTATTTTATTAATAATATACATAAAAAAATTACTCGATTCTGATTGGCCAAGAGCAGTGCAGTTCAAGTGTAACACCAGTGTAAGAAGTGTAACACCAGTGCAAAAAGTTTAACACCAATGCAAGTTACACATCGTAATTCTGGATTATGATTGGCTGAAAGACAATAGGAAGTTTTTTAGGCCAATGATCTCACGTAAAATGATGACGAAACTTTTGTTCAGAAACTTTGAAAAGAGTTTTCTCGAATGAGAAAAAGTGGTTTCAAGAAATATCTTCCAGCACTTCCTCCACGCGAATTTTTCATGTTTATATTATTAATATGTAATCATACGGTCCGGCCCGACCTTACTCAGTCAATAAGCATTTTATCATGTGACTACTTAGTGTTGAAAAGTTTGAAAATTCTGTTTGAACCTAAATAGGACAAATTGTTTGTCAATGTAAGTCCACAATTATTTTTTTGCTAAAAAGCCAACAGAAAGTTGACATAAAGCTGTCAAAAATATGTCAAAACCATTAAAAACTTAGCGAGTGACAAAAGTTCGCTTCACGCTTCACTGAAATTGTTCACAAATCTTGTTCATCTGATGACTCAAGAAAATGTCGGCGTCGTTTCAAGCTGTTTGTCGACCTCTTGGATTCTCTTGAACAAGGGAGAACCAGCAAATGAATATTACGGACACCGATGTTGGCTCTCGCAAACAGTGCCTGGGTTTACTGACTTTGCTGGCTTTGCTGTGTAGTGGAAATTACACTCAGCTATTAAACACAAGCGAGTTTTATTATCTGGATGAACTGTACGAACTTGTGTTCGTTCTCAGTTTTGTCTCTTCAAGCAACACTGATGTAGAAACTCCAGAGCAATTTATCCTACTGTACACAAGATATGTTTGGCTTTTGACCCACGATGAATTCTCTGATGCTTTCTCACTGAAAGAAGTTTCGCCTCAAGACTTTTTGCTTATTCCAAAGGTTAATTATCGGACAGTTCATCCGGAAAAGTTATTTTCTTGACCGCCTGTTTGCTTGTTGTTGGCTTCTGAGAAAGTTGTGAACTTCTTCATTTGTGAGGAGTGTTGACTTTCTTTCATTGCTTTCGGAGTGAGTTTGCGACTCGGAAAGTTCGCCAGGATGGTAGAATTCACTCGCAGAATCTTCACTTTCATCATTCATTTTGAAGAGAACAAACTCTAGCAGCAAAAAAATTCTTTTTGTCATTAACTCGCATCGATTTTGCTGTACGCGTTTCTAGTAGGGCCGTTCGCGTTTTTCCGGCCCTATCACTTTGACGCATACGGCTCTCGTACGGGATTTCGTATGGTTTTCTAAGGAAATTAGTTTATAATATTTTGTCCTTTCCACTTTCTTTTCACTGCATTTTATTTTTAACGACACTGTATTGACATCGTCAAGTGGAGAAATACAAAATACAAAAATACAATACAAACTGAACCAGTCTTCATTTTTATTTTTTGGTTTGCTTTTCAATTGACCGATTCAAATCTAAGAATTGAGGATTGGAAATAGATGTGACAAAACACACTATGACTGGTTCAGTCAAGCAGAACCCATGGACACAACCTATCCTTTGAAATGGTAAATTAGACTACTAATATACCAGCCTTAACCTGACAGTGTAAAGAGTGACGTTCTTAGTAAATGGTAAACAGGTCAACTATTCTTGATTGCGAATAACGGACAAAAGTAGAGCCCTACCTTCCTGTTTGGATCACGTGAACAGCACACAAAAATACTTTAAAACTAGGACCTTGTTGTGGAAGGCTTTCGATAACAAGTTTTGTTAATACAAATTAAAGTATATTTAACAATTATTCCATGAAACCGCGTTGGATATGAAGTGATAAATAACCAACGAGCGCGTAGCGCGAGTTGGTTATGATCACTTCATATCCAACAAGGTCGAATGGAATAATTGTTTTAGTATATTCTTAATCGGGTTTTTGCCGCCGATTTTTATTTCAACAATTTTACAGAGCGGAAAATTTTTAAACTTGGCGCACTGTTTTCCATATAAGGTAAAACTCCGACTAATGGCTCATAGTCGGAGTTTTTGAGCCAATCAGAGAGCTAGAAATGCAATAGTCGGAGCTGAGAATATACTAAATATTAATAGTCACACCTTGCTTCTCTCAAAGGTGCTATACTGTGCATGAATGCTACCATTGACCCTGATCTGGTAAAGACGGTTCAACAAGATGTGAGTGCATTGAAGAATGACATTGACAAGATGGCATTTGAAGAAGAGGTTAACAGAGAGAATGTAAAGAAGGCATTACAAGACTGTCAACTAGTTCTGGAGGAATTGAGGGAAAGAGTTGCCATAGTAGAACATGAACAAGAGGTCATCAAGCAGGATCAAAGCTCTCTGTGCGACAAAGTGAACACTACACAAGACCAAATAAGTGATGTACAGCGACGTGTTACTTACCTGGAAGATCAACAGAAGTCAAACCAACCCCAAATAAATTATGGTAATTTGAATAATTTTAGAATGTACAATTGTAGAACATGGTGAGGAAAATGAACCACATCTACAGCAAACAACTATAAAGATCAATCATTCAAATAAAATGACATTCTTTTGTCGTTAGTACCTATAAGGAAGACAGCTTTTCTAGTATAATGAACTGCCTGGTGACCAAGAATATGACTCACGGGAAATAGCCCATGTATATGGGCTTTACGTAAACATTTCTGAAATGACTCAGCAAAACATTGAAATATGACCTTCCGAAAAATGTAGTCACTGATTTTAGTTGTCTACTTTCACGTTCTTTGGCCAGGGCAAATGTCCTCAATTTTACTACTACTGCTGCTGCTGCTGCTGCTGCTTTGCCATTACATGTAGCAACGGCCAGTTACCTACATGTAGACCGTTATTATGTTTAAATTGAACTATTATTCATTGCTGTTTTGAAGCTCTATAATAATTATATTGAAAAGGTCTTGTTCTATTTCCCACAAGGTACGTTACAGCATCTAAACATGTGATCAGCCAAGTTGAAGTATCCGTTTCAATTTTTTTTTAACAGAAATTGCCAATTGTGAATCAGACATCGCCTTTCTTGCTGCACGTCATGACGCAGATACAGGACAGTGGCTTTTAAAAGATTTTGACGAATGGTTCAGTGATCCTGGCGACTCCAGAACGTATGTTCTCTTAGGTGACCCAGGCGTTGGCAAGAGTGTGATGGCCGGAGTCCTGGCACAGCGCTGTAAGAAAGCTGGACACTTAGGAGCCGCCTACTTTTGTCGTCACAATGATAGCACAAGGAATGATCCCAGGTATCTTCTTGGGACTATTGCTAGTCAACTCTGTGAATGCAGTAGTGAGTACAATAGTATTATGGGAGGGGAGGGTGGTATAAGAAAGTTGTTAGGCAATTCTAATCTAGGTGTTCAGGAATTGTTTACTAAATTATTACAAGAGCCGCTTTATATGTGCCATTCTACCCAGAGAAAGTTAGTCGTTGTTGACGCCCTGGATGAGACCCAGTATGAGTCCAGGGAAGATTTCCTTGATCTTATCATGAACCGCTTTCCTCAGCTTCCAAACTGGCTTGTGTTCTTTATTACCAGTCGCCCTGAAAACACGGTGCAGCTTAGTTTGAAAAAGTACAATCCTTGTGTAAGAATTTGCGCCGGAAATGTCGAACATGACAATTTTTATCAGCAGCACGAGCAGGACATCAAATTGTTTCTGAGAAACAGTGTAGATTTCTCCCGCCTCCCCTTCTCGGTGGATGACTTGGCGAAAAAGTGCAATGGATCGTTTTTGTATGCTTTCTACATTGCCAAAGACTTGAACGCTCCAGTGCAATCAGGTAAGTCATTTCAGCTGGTTGATCTTTTCCCTGGAGACTTTGACAGCTTCCTTCGAAAAAATTTCAAGCGTGTTTTTGACAAAGTGGGATGTAGCTTGTTCAAGAAGTTGCTCGGTTGTGCCATTGCCGCTCCTGCCCCGCTTTCCGTCTCGTTTATTTCGTACGTCCTCCAGAGAGAAAAATCGAGTATTCCCAAGCAGCATGTGTTAGATGCGTTTTCCCTGTTTATGGTGTTCTCGAAGACGTTCGCCTTCCTGCACAACCTGATTCCGGCGTGGCTGACTGACGAGGACAAGGCTCGAGAACTGTTCATTGACAGGAACGTTGAAGCCAATTATCTCAAAGATGTTATCGTTGAAATTTTCTTTGGGTTTATTCATAAGCAATCTCGGGGCGTTCCCCTCATTAAGCCTGACTTGCTTGACTACATTCTTAGCTTTGGCATTCGGTGTTTGAGTGGATTTCCAGGGAAGGATTCATCGGAAACTGTTTTCAGTTGCTTGACAAGTTTCAAATATATTGGAAATAGAATACAGAGCAGGCGAATTGAGATTTATTCTCTTATTGAGGATTTTAAGCTGGCGACTGTCCGTCAGTTTCACGATGACGACAGGAAAGAAATTCTCCTTGAGGTGTGCTTGGCTCTGGAAAGAAATATTTTTGTTCTCTTGGAATGTCCTTACCTTCTGCATTGTTGTTTACAGAATGCTTCTAAAGTTGTCCATGACAACGTTGTTATCCCAGATGGTGTGTCAAGCACTTGGCTACAGTGCAATTCGCGGGTTTTGCCTTCGAAGTGTCTGTACGTCCAGAGCCTCTTTGCGGTGTCTCCTGATGGGAAGCGGTTGGCTCACATCAACAGACGCAGGGACAATATCGTTTTCTTTGATTCTTGTTCGCTTGAAGTGATTCACGAAATCGTGTTTGAGCGGTTTTCAGATTTAATTCTTGGGAGTAACTATCTGGAATTCTCTCCAGATGGCAAGTTTTTGTTTTTTGGGCGGCTTGATTTATGGTTCTCTGTAGAAACAGGAAATCTGGAGAAGTTTCCTCAGTTTTTGGGGAATACGCAGATGCACAAATGGGGCTCAATTACTCTTGATAGAGAGTGGATTGTAGTAAAACGTGGCAGTTTCAGTCTACCCTTATCAAATGATAGCTGTTGTTCATTGTGCCTGCTGAATTACCTTTGTTTGTGGGCCGCAGAGGAAATTGGTCAGGGCCAGGAGAGTGAAACGATTTGTAGTTGCTTTTCTGACAGACTGCCCGCGGCAAGTCCGCGTTATGCAGAGAAAGATCGAGACTCTGTTCCAGCGATGAGAAACTTGTTGAATGTTCTAAGAAGAACGCACCACGATGAGTGGTGCGCTCTGTTGGAAATGTTGCAACTATTTTGGTTTTGGTCGGGGAGAAGATTCGAGGACGTATGCAGGTATTGCCAATCACGGATAGACTGTGAGACACCAACTTTGACAGTTGTGCGTGACTTCATTATCACTCACTACTCAAGGATATTTAAATATCAAGTTTGGGATATGCAGACTGGTAAATCTGCTCTTGAGCAGGCCTTTTCCTCGGGTTTTCAGATGAGCCCGTTCACGTACTTTTGTCATTTGGGAACTGCGCTCGACAGATGTGGGAGACTTTTTTCCGGTATAGACAAGGCACTGTCACTTTGCAATATTGCTTTATTGAGCACCGTTTGCCATTACTGTACGCCTTCATTCGGAACGGAATACTTGTCCTTTTTGAAATCACTCAGGGACTTCTCGTTTCTGGAGGCATTTCATGTTGGCACTAAGACCTTCACAAATGCGCTATTAGAACTGCAGAATCTCCCTAATGTGAAAGAGAAAAAACAGTTTACTAGCATTTTACCTTGTGTATCACCAGATGGGAAATGGGTCGCTATCCGACTCGAGGACGATGAGACAACAGTTCAACTGTACCGTGGGAAACACCAACACAAACACAGTCTTGATTGGGGAAACCCGGTGCATGTTATCAACGAGGTCGTGCGTTTTGCTTTCACATACGACAGTGCATTTTTTTTGTATTTGACTTTTGAAAGGTCATTGCACTTCTTGTCTCTAGCGACTGGTGCCACTCTAACTAGTGTGTCTGGCAAAATTCCCTTGTCTTTGATTCCTGAAAGGCAAGCAGGATATCGTTTTCAAGGCGATGATGAGGAAACTATTATCTTTCCGAAGGATTTTCCCAGCGGTTTCCTTAGTTATTTTTTCGTTCCAGCTGTGAAGGGACTAATGCAAGTGACGTTTGCTTCCGCTGACACCATTCTGGTGCTTTATTCAAATTTATGCCTTGTGTTAATGAAGACATCGGATCACGAAGGAGGCATAGTTTCCGAGACTTCCTTAAAACATCCTTATCGTGAGTTCCAACAGGTGAGGAAAGGTCAATTTTCACCAGACGGAAAATTAATTGTGACTCACCAAAGGACTAAAATATTACTGTATCATACCATGCGGGCATTTACTGAGGCGTCTACTGATCATGGTAAGTGTCGTTACTCCATTTTTGAAACAAATGAAGAGTTCATTGTTCTGCATTTCACATTCTCAGCCGACAGCGCCTTACTTCTTTTTTGTATACGGAGAAGCAGTGGCTTGTCTTTCTTTGTATGGAATGTTCAGAGGAAAGTTCTATCGGCATCATTTGACTCACCAGAACTGCCCTCTGAAGATTGTTGCTTTTGTTTTTCGTCAAGCAATAAGGAATTAATAATATGCTCTGAATTGCACATCGAGTTTTGGGATCATTCCTCGCAGCCATGTCGCATATTGAGAAGAGTTGAAACTGGCGTGCCTTACACTGAGGTCTACAAACTCACTCATTGCACAGTTTCACCAGAAAATGACCTGTTGGCTTACTGCGTTTCAGACAGAATTCTCCTCCGTCCACTCGAAACATCAACAGATCAATCTATTCTGCAACTACCACGTGCGCATTTAGGCAAAGTCGAATTCTGTCAGTTTTTGAAAGGAAACCGTTACCTAATTTCCTATGGCGTAGATGGTACTCTGTTCTTGTGGGACTTAAGTGAGTGGAAAGCCGTTGCCTTCGTAAAAATTGCGCAAGGGCGGGAAAACATCGTCAGCATGGCTGTGTCCGCTGATGGGGACAAAGTTGTTTGTGTGACTTCTTTCGGTCGACTGAACGTAGTAAAACTTTGTGGATTGAAGGGCGCGATGCTGTCAAAATTGCCGTCGCCGAAAGGGATGGACAGTGACAAGATGACCGAGGCATTTTGTGGACAAGTGAGAGAACCAACGGCAGCAATTCAGAATCTTCGGTGTCCTGATAACACAGAGGATTCGGATGCTGCAGAACTGCGGATAGCGGAGATGGAATTCATGTTGTGTTCTGACGACAATGAGTACAGTGATGAGGACAGTGATGAGGACAGTGATGAGGACAGTGATGAGCCTGAGGACAATGATGAGTTACTGGAATGAGCATCAAGCATCCGTTTTATCTTGCCAAGACGTATCCATGCTAACAAGTTATGTTTATATTGTCCGCCAAGTACTAGAAATCAGTGAAATTGAAAAGTCGTTTGGAGACTCCTTGATCGTCACCACTTTACAATAGACGTGTTTCCTCTTACAAAGATGGAGCTCTTGATTATCGTATTTTTGCGGCACTCGTAACATCGTATAGAAGTTCTTTTTGTCTATATCTTTCATTGAGTCATAGAGAGCAAAAAAGGATCACTCGTAATTAATTTTCTGTCCGTACCACAATATCCAAGAAATCACCTTAAAGATGAGTTGCACTCGCCCCGGTTTAAAAGCAGTCAAACCAACAGGCATATCAACCAAAAAAACAAAGGGCTGCTCAGTCCGACTACTCGTGAATGCGACTTGAATTTAATTAGCAACATACTTTATATTTGTTGTGGAGACCCATCAACTCCTTTAAATTAAAGGCAAGGTTGCAAAAATTTGATTATTTTAATCAAGTGAAATTATAAAGCAGCGCGAAACCCAAATACAAACATTTAAAATGATGCTCTTGCACCCGTAGAACACGCATATGATCTTTTAGGCAACGCTTCGGTTTAAAGCGATCAAATGAATTGCACACCCACCTGTGTGATGTGTGCTAAACAGCTTTTAAGTTTCGAAGGCTGATGCGACTCCAAAAACGCTGTCAAGCCTATCGATGCATCTAATTGTACAAACTTCTTAAAATTTGGAACACCTGCTCGATCGCAAGCGCGGAAGATCTGTTTTAAAATCGCTTTTAAGATTCTCATTGTCAGCCCCCAGGAGGCAGCCATTTTGTAGCCAACTGAAAAAAAAACAAAACTAAAAAACAAAGAACCACTTAATATTTATTTCACGAGTTGTGTTTGCGTTTTGATTAAAAATCATATGAAAGATTATAAGAACCCAAGCCGATAGGTAGCTCCCTGGTCACGTGCATTATAAGATCGAGCGTCCCTGGATTCGAATTCTGTTTCTTAACCCTTTCAGCGTCAAGCTCAAAAGAGGAATTCTCTTTTCCAATTATCGTACATTTCTTGTATTGATAGTTCTCAGAGTAGGATGGCTTATCAAGTTTATAGCTCCAACTTGATTATTTTCCTTCGTTTTCACACTCATCTACTTAACCAAAAAAATGTATTGCAATAAGTTACGTTTCGCGGGGTTTGAGTGGCTTAGTTTTTGGTAAAATATTTTGACTTTTTTTTGTTTGAAATTAAACAGCTCAGGGTTTCAATGTGAAACTTAGTGAATTGTTCCTGTGTATGCTATAAAAACAATCTGAGACTGGATTTTCGAAATTATTAATTAATTATTAGTTGACTTAAAGGTCTAGAGCTTAACGAAAAAAGTTTTTGAGCTTATGTGTAGGCATATACTAATGTAAATGCGTTTTCGTAGGAAATTTTTGACCATGTGCTCTTAGAATCATGTATTGTCTTCACGGCGGCCACATTGATTTTCTAAACTGTAAGGAATTTCAGTAAAATAAACACATTACAGGAGAGGATAGTTTCAAGTTAACCAGCACTTTTCTGCTGGTATTCGTGAATAGTTTACCTCAGATCAGATTAACACTGTACAGATGAAACTGTACTGTTGTATAGTTCGGAAGAGCGATATGGCCGCCGTGTTGTCATCTTGAAAATGTACACAATATGTATTATGGTACGAGTATTGTTTGTTGTTGGTATCAAGGCTGTACTTGTAGTTTAGTTTGAAGTGTTCCCCCTGTAAACGTGCTAATAGTTTTCACTATAAGTGAAAAATTTTGTGTGAGGTATTTCAATTTATAATTGCAGTATATTTTATAGCAGAGCTATATAATAGAACATTTTTGGAGTACTTTTTAGACCAAGCATGCATCAGATAAGAGAACTAAAATTGTTTTAAACGGCTGGTTTTATTAATTGTATGGGAATGATATACTCGATAAAGCATATAGGCAGCAAAATATGTTGCACAAACATATTATGTTTAAGTTGATTAAGTCTAATTTTTTCTATGTTAGATACTAAATAAAGTTCAATGACTATTTTTGCGATTCTTCACTTGAAGGGATCTGTATCATTGTTAGTGGCATTTTAGGATAAAAATAAAATATACTGAATGTGTGAAAAGACATTGAGACTTACTTTATGATGAACTTCTATAAAATAGCTTTTTGCAGTTACTCGACCACGCAGTCAAAAGTTCAAATGTTTGGGTGACGGAGTCTGTCGCACGGTTGCTTCTGAGCAAAAAGTTGATTCTAACTTCTTCAACACAAAGTAAACAGAAGCAATTCATGTGTTTGTACTTTATTGTAGCTGTTTGCACAAAAAAAGCCTCTTTACTGGTTTCTTCGGGAGAAAAGATTCTTCATTTGTCATTAACTAGGGCTTGTCCGAAATATTTGGCATATTTACGGGGTTCAGTACATAGTAAAACACTCTTGAAAACTATCGAACAAAGGTTTCGAGAACATTTGACTCAGTATACTGTTTAAGGGACCGTTGTTGTTGAGATTACCAGTGGCATAAAACAGATACAAAAATTCGCAACACAAACAATGCCCAGACTATAACAATTGGTGAAAGCAATGGTTTCCGCAACAGCAAGTGATGAAATATCTCTCGCATTTAAAAAGGTTTCCATCTAAGGACACGAAACCCAGAGGCTAGTTAAATCATCCCGCTCGAGACACGACCAGCTCGTCCCGCGCAAAGCGCGACCAGCTCCCACGCGAGCGCGCGACAAGCTCATCCCACGCGGGAGAGAAGTACTGTTGACGTAGTTTAACAGAGATCTAAAGAAATGAATAGTGGCCCCACTTTTCAAATTCGAGAATAATCATAAACTAACAAGGGGAATTATTTAGCAACTTTTATGAGAGTCTTCTCAACCTTAACTGCTTTACTTTTATGAGTCTTTTTCACCTTTACTCTTGTGGTACTCGCGGTGGCCAAATGGTTAGTGTGCCGGACCCTGGATCGAGCGGTCCTGGTTCGAGCCCTGGCCTGAGGGATTGCGTTGTGTTGTTAGACAACACACTTTACTCTCACAGTGCCTCTCTCTTTCTTGGGTTAAGTAACCCCCCATCCATGAACTAGTACCCAATTCAGTGGGAGTAAGTATACTTTGGTCGCTTAATGCTACATAATCAGATACAGGAATAGACTGCGAACAGTCTCTCTTTTCCTCAAAAACCGTGGGGAAGAACGCAAAACAAGTAAGCGTGCGAACGTGACGTACGAGCGGCGATGCCGCGAGCCGCTGGTTGCGCGGGCATCGGAAGACGAGCGAAAAGAGAGACTGTACTGTAGCATCCAAATCGTTGTATGAAACCAGTGCAGTCTGCCTTTTCGCACGTCACGCTCGCACGCCTACTTGTTTTGCGTTCTTCCCCACGGATTTTCGAGGAAAAGAGAGACTGCCCGCAGTCTAATACAGAAACTGGGATAAAGCTCTCGTGGTATATGGACCACTTGTCCCGACGGAGACTTTTTCACTTTCTACATGTTACCATTCTCAAACACTTTGAGCTCAGCACTCTCCACTGAGCGTAGCCCTGTGAGTACAACGTCCTTAGTGTCAGAGTCCATTCCAAAGTTAACGGTTCCAGCTGAAGCGGCGTGCGATTCCTGTCCAATACGTGACGTCATCTCCACTTCTTGTCTCCAGCCACATTTGGAACAGCACGAGCAGAAAATACGAGAAAGGATTGACAAGAAGCCACGGCGGTAACTCTGGTTGAAGGTGAAATACGTGAAAAAGTTTATTATGCCATTGGAGTGAACTAAATACTGAGTAACAAAGCGAAAATCCTTTGACAGGCAAAATTTTCCTTCAGGGCTGAATAGAGAAACTGATAAATACACGACAAACGGCGACATTGATAAGAAAAACACAACAACGATCGCTAAGGACATCTTGAGCACATTTCGATTTCTCTTTTCGCGACTACTGAAGTGAACGACCAAATTCCTTACTCCGTAAAGAGTTTGTCTTCTAAGCTTTTTGACTATTAAGCTATACAGGATTGTTATCAACATCAAAGGTATCACGTATATTATAATTATCAGCAGTAAAAACACGATTTTTGTGACGGAGCGAGACCAACCCAGGAAACAGTAGGTTTTGCCACTGAACGTGCCAATTTTAAAACCATAAAGATATGGAGCGTGAATAAGTGTTGATATCCACCATATCAGTAAAATCACGTATTTCACTCTAGGTTTGATACGGGCCGCCTTCAGAGGAAACCACACAGCGTAAAAACGGTCTACGGCAATCGCGACCAAGGTTTGGACAGACACCGCCGTTGAGATGTCTTGAAAAAATGCTGTCAGCTTGCAGAGGGTTTCTCCTAACACGCCATCGATAAGCCATCGGAGATTTCCGTAGAGTATCTCGACGTTGGCCCGAGGCATGGCGAATATGGGAACTAGGAGGTCGGAGACCGCCATATTTACAATGAGTAAGTTTGTGGTGGTCCACATTTTGTTGTCTCGGTAAACCACCATGATGATTAAAGTGTTCCCCAGCAGTGAGACTACAAGCAGTAAACAGTATGCCAATGTTTTGCAGACTTTAGCTGCTATAGGATCTTCAGTAATGATGCAGGATGTTGTGTTGTTAGCACTCATTGCTGTTCGTAATGAATTCCTCAAACTAGAAATCTTTGTGACTGTCCGAAACCCTGTTGAAAGCCTGAAATAAAAGATACAGAGAACATGGTGAAGAGAGGTTAACTGGCAAGTGTGTCACAGTCAGCTCTCTCTTAACGGACATCTCTCTAAGACGGACACCTGGTGTTGGTCCCTTGCCGTTTCCTCTGATCAGCCATTTTACAGTAACTAAACTCTAAAGATGGACACCTCTCTAAGACGGTCATTTGGTGTTGGTCCCTTGCCGTTTTTTTTCTGATCAGTCATTTTACTGTAACTAAACTTCAAAGTTGGACACATCTCTAAGACGGTCACTTGGTGTTGGTCCCTTGCCGTTTTTTTTCTGATCAGTCATTTTACTATAGCTAAACCCCAAGTTGGACACCTCTCTAAGACGGGCAGAGGACACTACTCAATAAAACCGTCACCGGGCTCTTGGAAAGTGCTTTCCTATTACAAGAAACTTGAATCGAAAATATAGGTCTTGAATAAATCAAATTAATATTTGGGAAAAGAAAATTCGTATTATATCTTAGAGAGAGTCGACTGACATTCAACGGGTTTTGTGTTGCGTTTGTTCATGAAAGCTTAGAAGACTCCTGTAACTTTCTGGAGTCACAAAATGAATAGCATGTGATATTTGGGTCGTATTTGCTCGTTTCGCGCGTTATTTGTACTCTGTGGACTGCAGTTGGAGGTTAACCAATTAAATCTTCTTGCCCAGTCCCAAAAAAAAATGACAAATGTGAATATGGTGAACTAAATCCTCTGAAGGTGGCTCAAAACAGTTTCCAACACTTAGATTTTGATGGGTCGTTATAACCATTTTTTTATCACTTGATGCTACAATCGTGGTATCAAAGAACTGCCCAATCATTGGTGAACACGTTATCATTTTCGTGACACAACAGGTTACCATAGCAACAGTATGATCTCCTTAATTACAGCTTTAGGAGGCTTTATAATTCAAAAACGACACGGTGAATTTTTTTAGCCACCTTAAATTTTCGAAAATTTAAGGTAGCACTGAACCCTATCTACAGAATTTTTTGTTAAACTTTGCCAAAAGTTGCGTCTTATCATTCTTATCAAAAGTTGATAGTATAAAAAAATTTCCCCGAGCCGTTTTTGAATTATAAGCCCCTAAAGCTGTAATTGAGGGTGTGTTTAGGAGGTCATACTGTTGCCATGGTAACCTATTGTGTCACGAAAATGATAACAGCGTGTTTACCAATGATTGGGCAGTTTTTTGATACCATGATTGTAACATCCAGTGATAAAGAGTAGTTATAACGACCCATCAAAATCTAAGTGTTGGAAACTGTTTTGAGCCACCTTAATGAATTCAATCTCTGTTATATAAACAATAGCCTCCATTTAGCGCGAAAACACACAAAATATTTGACCGCGGACTTAGCTGTCAGTCCGGAAAGCGAAAGTTCCGAATGGATTTTCCGGACATTGTCTGATCCATTCGAATCTCAACCGAAATTTCCGTTTTTTTTTTTTTTATTTTCGTCTGAACGGAAAGCGCCCAATGTGATGATATTCAGTTATTTTAACATTAAGGTCGAAGAAAATGTCGGCGGAAGAATTATTTTGGCCTCGATATTCTTCATAAGCCAAAACAACATCGGACAATTTTTTATCACAAGAAAAGAGATTATGATCACCAGAAAAATTATAAGATTGCTTAGAAAAAAAAAGCGATCAAACTGAAGGAGGTTTAGGATCATTTTATTTATGGCGAACGTGCTACATATCTAGTTTTGGTTGAAAGAAGCAGAGAGACTTGGAGTAGGAAAACAGTTGTCTTATTTCGGCCTTTATTTCCAAGCAGAATAGAAAAAGAGATTCAGGATTATTGTAGAAGAGTTTCTGTTGACATTTTATTATAAGCTGTCACTGGGTTGTTCTGTCCGTGGTGGGAGAGTTTAGTTCTTTCCTCTCTCTCTCTCTCTCTCTCTCTCTCTCTCTCTCTCTCTCTCTCTCTCTCTCTCTCTCTCTCTCTCTCTCTCTCTCTCTCTCTCTCTCTCTCTCTCTCTCTCTCTCTCTCTCTCTCGCTCTCTTTCTCTCTCCTTCTCTTCAACAGCATGTCTATATAGTAAGCCGGCACTGATACAACGATACTTTTAGAAAGATGCCGATTATTATCAACGTATCTTTCCTTGATTAGGGTCCTCGGGAATTTTCCTTTCATAGCAGCTTGTACTTGTGTACACATTTCGTCAGTAGCTGTGTGGAGAGATGAACTAGGGCTAAATTGATTGGAGCCAATTATCGACCAAAAGAGACATTGCTTAACTTAGTTGCCTTAGAATATCCGCTTCAGCAATTCATGCAAGTCACCGGACGAGGAATTAAACTAGCTTACAACCGAACTCAATTTCAGTTTGCTGACGCAATTAATTTTAATCTTTTAATCTACGGCAAGTAAAACGATTCAACAAAAACAATTCACTTGATCACGCAATTCAGTGTTCGTGAGCCGATTTGAAATATTCGAAATATTTGTATCAAACCCTAAAATCTTCGTTTGATGATTTATACGACACAATTGCTTTAGTTCTACCACTTTTGCGCGTTAACTCCTAGGATCACGATAAACAATGCTTTTTAAACTATCTTACCTTTTCAAGAACACAAGCAAAGACTGACGTCTCCTGTGATTCAAGACTGTATTTCTAGCTTGTACCTTTTGTCGCCTTTGAAAAAGGAAAGAACAAAACTTGTTCAAGGAAATAAACGTCCTTCACATTTTCATTCCGACAAAACATGTCTCATTCATTACATAACTGAGTAGAATGTTAAAACAGGAACATGAACCGACCGATTTACGAACAAATCCCTTCACGGGTTAAGCAGATTTATCGAAAGAAAGAATGGCGTAAAACTGTCAATTAACAAAGATTGGGTTTACAGCAGTACACACCATACTACCCCACGCCATTTGAATACAGAAGATATTTTGCATTCCTTGATAAAGAAGAAATCTTTGAAAAGATAAGCATGCAATTATGTAATTACTATAAGATGTTGAAAGCAATCTGCCCTTGCCAAACTCAACCATAGTCCTTTCAGGCTTGGATGTATCGAACAATTCAAATTTTTAGCTTTGTGTGATACATATTACGTTCAGAAAGAAACGGGTAAAGGAGGGAAGTGTTTCTGTTGATGTGGTGAAGCTCAAGGCGCCACAAAATTGGTTTAACTAGGCTAGACGGTCGGTGAAAGCGAATGAAAAAAATACCACAGAGCAAAATACTCGTTCACCCGCAATCACTGAAAGACAACTTACATAGTAAGAACTAGAACTCAAAGGGAAATTTCGTCTCAAGTGGTCATAAGAAAGCGAATCACAGAGATTGTAAAGTTCTTGAGCAAACGATAGACTTACCTCTTTTCTTTTTACT
>NC_138157.1:6367400-6464900 GCF_964199315.1 Orbicella franksi
CAGAGAGGTTTTTTTCTCTTTCAATTTTCGGTGAAGTAGTGTTGTTGCGTTGTGTAAAAAGGGTAAACTTACGACTCGTATAAAATGCGAAAAGTTCTCTTAACTTGAGTATTTTTGAGCAAAAATTCCTCTTGGGGGCTGGAAGGGCTCCCGAGGGGGTACTCCCAGAAAAATTGGTTGGGGGTGTGCGGCCCGCTTCCCAAAACCTTTACCCTATTTATGACCAAAATCTGCGATATTCCTTACCCTATTTATGACCTGACCAAAAATTCGAAACCCTATTTACGACCTGACCCTCAAATCAAAACCCTGTTTCAGACCTGCGTTATAATTAGCTCCCTAGTTCAAACCAATGTTAAATTACCGTAAACATATAAATTTGTGAAGGGCTTTTGTTGATTTTCTTTTCGATAATGATGAAAAAGTGGCTTCTTCTTAAAGCATACCCATATCAAGGCTAAAGTGCAAAAACCGTACCCTATTTATGACCAAAATGGCCAAAATCAGCTAAAATCGATACCCTATTTATGACCAAAACGGCTGAAAAACCATACCCTTCGGGGTTGCACAGACCTATATAGCCCATATAAGGGATTTCCCCCCCCCCCCCCCTGGCGGAAGGGCTAAGTGATCGGAGAGTGAGGGAGTTATGCATGTGCGCGTGTCAGACCAATCACAGTGTAGGTTGTACCAAAGAACGAATAAAATTGCCTGGAGACGTGTCAGATTACTGTAGTTTGTTCAGTCAAACATTTTATGGCTTACTATTTAGTTATCTTACCATTACCGATGTAACATCTTATGTACATCATAAACTCCCAGTTTCTTTCTTGCTGTACATCGCAACCAAAAAAACTTGTCAAATCAACCAAATGTTTACTGTAAACAGTTCCATGAATGCGCCTATCTCCGAGACTTATAGTTCACAAAAAATAACTCTTGCACGCCTTGCGTGCCTATGTTAATTGGTCGTAAGTGTTCTTAGTTTTGCGATACGAACCACTTAGATCATCACTGTGTTTCCTCAATATGGAGCTCGGGCTAGTTCAATGACAACTATTCATTACGTGGTCTTGGATGAAGGAAGGAACAGTGATTGGTTCCCTGAACAGTCTGAATTTCGCAATTCGGAGCGCTAACCGCTTACGAATTAGTTTCGGCGAATTGCTTTTTCAACTGAAACATTCAATATAACAAAATGAAACATTCCTACTTGCTATTAAGTGGAAAATCATTTTTGGGTTATTTTTTTGGAAAAAAAATACCGCTTAGTCGGCGCGTCGGGGTAGGTTATGGACGGGTCAATGGATGAGTGAGTGAGTGAGTGAGTGAGTGAGTGAGTGAGTGAGTGAGTAAGTGAGAGATGTATGTATGTCACACCAATCAGATTGGATCTGCCATAAGCAGCCAATCAAATTTCTTGTTTTAAAGGTAAATGGTATGTGAGAAGATTTGATCCCGATGCAGTTCAGAGCGGCCATATTTATTCTATAAAAGAGGAGGAAGTATTCATATATTGGGCTTACTTCGACATTTTTTGTGGGTTAGGCTGAAGATTTTGTGGGCGGGGTTGATAATCATTTGCAACTGAATAATCAGTCAAAGAAACACAGTGTTTGCATATAACTACGAGCATGTGATGAAGGGTGAGCTTTTCCCATTAGATAAGTGTAATTTTTGAATTGAGTCTACTACTAGGTTTAAGATGTTAATGAAAAACAAGTTGATGTGGTTTCTATGATAGGATCAATTGTATTTTAGGGGGGACGGAATGCACTACTGGGAATGTGAAGAGGTTGTGACCAGGTTCAAATCGTTTGCGTGTTCTATTGATACCTAAATAATGCTGCAGAGTTCGCAATGAGTGTTCCGGGCGTGTCGTTATTCTCAGCATCCATTGATAAGTTTCAATGTGAAAAGCGAAGAGACTACGATTAATTTGGTCAACCGAACTAAAAGATCTAATTCTGTGACGATTTTACAATTATAATGGTTCTTGTTTACTCCTGGAATGAGAAGATACGTTTTAATGAAACTAAATCTTTTCTCTTGAATGTTATAAAGGTTTTCGCTTATTCACATGAATAACCAACACGAATTGTAGTTGAAGAAAAAGGAAATTATTTTTATTCAAGATAACTTAAGTGAGGTATATGAAGTCTTGAGCGTTTTATTGTATTAAACACAAGGACTAAACGAGATGAGCCTTGATACTTGAAACAGTTCCTGAGTTAGTAGTATGCAAATGGCACGGAATATTTTTGTTTTTAGTTACAAAGGTAACTTGATACTTTTGTTTTTCACAAGGAGTAAATTCAATTAGAGGTCACGAATCGTCGCTTCTAGTTCTTAGGACATGTTTAGAGGAGACGAGACTATTTAGATTTGAAACTGTTTTAACGTTTACAATAGTATGTGCAGGCAACGATTGTTTTGTTCTTGTTGCATGCAAATATAACGATATATTTTTATATTTTAGTTACAAAGGGTAATATGACACTCTTGTTTCTCACAAGGGAGTAAATGCAATTAGAGCTGACGAATCGTCACCACTTGTTCCCACGAGATGTTTGCTATCTTTAGTTACAAATGGTAACTTAACACTTTTGTTTTTTATATGGGAGTAAATTCAATTAGAGCTGACAAGTTATCGGGTATTGTTCCCAGGATATTAAACAAAAAAGAAGCTTTCATTTCTGGACGGTTTTTACGTCTCTGCAGTAGCAGTTTAATCTTTTTGAATTATTTTTTTGTGAAAAAAATACCTCTTAGTCGGCGCGTCGGGGTATGTTATGGACGGGTCAATGGATGAGTGAGTGAGTGAGTGAGTGAGTGAAAGATGTATGTATGTCACACCAATCAGATTGGATCTACTATAAACAGCCAATCAAATTTCTTGTTGTAAAAGTAAATGGCATGTGAGGAGATTTGATCCCGATACAGTTTAGAACGGCCATATTTATTCTTCTATAAAAGAGGAAGTTGGGCTTATATTGGGCTTACTTCGACGTTTTCTGTGGGTTAGGCTGAGGATTTTAGTTACGAACGAGATGAGCCTTTAGGTTTGAAACAGTCCGTGAGTTAGTAGTATGCAAATGCAACGAGATATTTTTATTTTTAGTTACAAAGGTAACCTGATACTTTTGTTTTTCACAAGGAGTAAATTCAATTAAAGGTCACGAATCGTCGCTTCTAGTTCTTAGGACATGTTTATGAGGAGACGAGACTATTTAGATTTGAAACAGTTCTAACGTTTACAACAGTAAGTGCAGGTGACGATTGTTTTGTTCTTGTTGCATGCGAATATAACGAGATGTTTTTCTTTTAGTTACAAAGGGTAATTTGACACTCTTGTTTCTCACAAGGGAGTAAATGCAATTAGAGCTGACGAATCATCACCACTCTTTCCCACAAGATGTTTGGTATCTTTAGTTACAAATGGTAACTTAACACTTTTGTTTTTTTATATTGGAGTAAATTCATTTCTGGACGGTTTTTACGTCTCTGCAGTAGCAGTTTATTTTTTTCTGATGGGCATTTTATGACATTCTTTTCAGTCCGATATTTTTAGAGGTAAAAAGTATCAAAACTGCTCAAATGTTCTTTGAAAACTGCGTGGCACCAAGTTAAAGTGCAGTTTAATTAAATCAGACTTTCAATGTGTCAGAGAGGCTTTTTTCTCTTTCTTTCTATTTTCGGTGAAGTAGTGTTGTTGCGTTGTGTTGTGTAAAAAGGGTAACCTCACGACTTGTATAAAATGCGAAACGTTCTCTTAACTTGAGTATTTTTGACCAAAAATTCCTCGTGGGGGTTGGAAGAGCTATGTGATCGGTAAGTGAGGGAGTTATGCATGTGCATGTGTCTCACCAATCACAGTGTGGGTTGTATCAAAGAAAGAATCAAATAATAGCCTGTTAGAAAATAAGATGGTATCTACATTAATCTGGAGACGTGTCAGATTGCTGTAGTTTGTTCAACCAAACATTTTATGGCTTACTATTTAGTTATCTTACCATTGCCGATGTAACATCGTGTGTACATCATAAATTCCCAGTTTCTTTCTTGCTGTACATCGCAACCAAAAAAACTTGTCAAATTAACCAAATCATTACTGTAAACAGTTTCATGAATGCTCCTATCTCCGAGACTTTTAGTTCACAAACAAAATAATTCTTGCACGCCTCTCGTGCCTATGTTGTGGGTTTTGATATTGATATTATCTAATTTGAACTGGTTTTGTGGAATATCAAAACTTAAAAACACTACGATCATTGCTGGAAACAGAATAAGACCGTGCTATTGCATGACGATGTTATAGCGGAGCCCCATACTCATATAGGAAAGAAAAGGAAACCCATGAGTCGATCTTCTCATGGTTATCATGGCTAGCGGTATTGCTCGTGGACGCGTACGCACGACAGCGACGACGACGACGACGGAGTCGCGCAACATGGCGGCCATACTCCAAATAATAGGTTGACAGAGACATGCAGCCTTGGTTTGCCGTGCTCTTCTTTGATATTGGACATCCAAAGTTATCGAAGTTATCGACATTCGAATTTATCATTATTATTATTATTATCCATGTCATGATCAATTGACACCTGTCAAAACAAAGTATTCGCTGACCAGTATTACGTTACCTTATCGTGGGCTCAAGTTTACAACTCGCGTTACAAAACTCAAAACAAAATTATACCTTTTCCTGGGTTAGTTTGCTCTGAACAACCCGGCCCAGGGGCATGTTTCTCGAAAGCTCCCGTAAATACCGGGCCGGTTAACGGGAAACTTTACCGGGCCCGAAACAGCGTTTCTCGAAGCACCCGTAAAAGTTTCCCGGTACTTACCGGGCCCGATAAAATAGCGGGTTGTTACCAATCTCTAGCGCGCACTTCACGCTCCTTCGCGAGAGAAGGAGAAACACTTGGGACTATACGGGCACATTCGATTCTGATCGATTCTGTTGTCGTTGCGACTGTGATGCTTTTTGAAGAACGCTGCGAAGTTTAACTTCGAAGTTATCGTTGTGTCAAAGGAGAGCAACTGAGAGAGATCGTCATTTTGCATGGTCATATTATTTGAAAGTGATGATCAATTCCCTTTTGTAGTTCGATTCGAAGACTTCGATCGACAATCTCGCTCTTTTCTAGGAGTGTTGTCTTTTTCCGTGATTCATTCGAATTCAAAATGTTCCACTGAGCAATCAAACAAGATCTGCGGACCGCCGAGGAAACAGTGTGAACTTGAGAACTTGAAATTTAGCTACAAACACTTATTTCAGCAATTTATACTGATAAGAATTTCGCTTAAGTAAGTGTACAGAATATTTGGAATAAGGAAGGATCTTACTAAAATTTTTAGGCGTGATTTAATCGTTTTCTCCGGCAAACATCAAGCGTAATTTTCACTGATCCCAAATCGACTGTTCTAGCATAAAGCATAGAAATGAGACTGAAACAATTATGAGATTGGGGAGAATAATTTTAATGTTCTTTATTCTCGTTTATCTATCGTGAGTACAGAACGCTTCTTCGTGTTTCATCTAGCTAGAAATGCTATAACCAACATTTGTCAGTATTTGTGCACCGCGCCTAATGCGACTCTTCGCGATCGCTCTAGATCTATTATTTTTACTTTTTGTAGAATGTCTGTTTTCTAATTTCCTCCTGCCTCCCAAAAAAGTGAAAAAAAATCTGCAATTAAAACACAAGAAACAGGTTTTGTTTGCAGTAAGATCAGGTTTGCGTGACGGGAACCAATTTTTATGTTCATACAAAGAAGCCATTTCGAAAACGCGCGGCGAGTGATCGGCGTTTACGTGACAAAGACAGTGTTTATCTATTCATTAATTTTTTTCCGCCATTTGTTGATTTTGAAAAACAATAAAATAGAACTTCACAGTTATATAGCGCTTCCATGCAAACGCCTTCAAACTGTAAACAACAACAACAACAATTATATTTACGTGGGTTTCCGGAGTCAGCGGGCAGCTTCTCGCCGTGTTTCTCTCCAATTCCTCCTCTAGCTCCTCAACGCGCCACTCTATTCTTGCTCGTGAGAGCCGAAATCGTTCAATGACCTCCTCAGTCAGCCATATCGGCTAGAAAGAGGCGTCTTTGAAACAAAAAAGTGCGCCCCCGGCCGCCATTTTGTTTGGTTTTGCAACATTTGTGACTCCCCGGTAACTTTACGGGAGGTCACGACCTCCCGTAAATTACAGGGCAAGTTACCGGAAAAATTAACGGGATCGAAAATAACGGGAGCTTCGAGGAACACCCGAAAAGTTTACGGGGACTTACCGGGTGACTTACCGGGCCCGATAATTTACGGGGTCTTTCGAGAAACAGGCCCCAGGAGCTACGCTTTTAGGCTGGTCTAAATCTATATATTAGCAGTAACCCATCGAGCCAAAATATTTTGGTTGTCACGTGATTGTCCGTACGTACCTTTACGCCCCCTCCATGTAAATCAATGTGAAATGTCACTCTACAACAACCTAGTTCCCAAGGCTTTTCCTTCAGAGATCAGGAGAGGGGAGGGTTAAAGCATACATCTTTGATATTGGGTATCCATGTTATATTCAAGTTATACCTGTCAAAACAAGGTATGCACTGACCAGTATCACTTGACCATATCGCAGGCCCGTTTTTAGAGCTCATTGAGGTCACGTGTTTTTTTAAGTTGACCACTGCCCAGGTACAGGTTTTCAATTGGATCCCAGGCTCAAGCAAGGTTAAATTGTTGTAATAAGGAGCTCTGCTTTTAGACTTTGCTAACTCTATATATTACTTAAATTGGTTGTTGTTATAAAATGAGTTGGAAAAATTATCCAGAATCAACACCAATCTGCCGTTTTTACAGACTGCATGATGTTTAGCTGTCTGGCTGGGAACAGTTCCACGTAGTTCTAATAAACAAAGTCACTGATCGATTGTTAAAATCAGATCTCATAACGTAGGCTTAATATCACATTTCCTAAGGTAAACCAAATTCTTAAAATGTTTTCTTTTTCGCTGTACATCACAACCAGACAAACTTGTTGGATTAACCTTATCATAATTGTCAAGAGTCCACTGAGTGCTGCTACCTCCAGGGGCTTTTTATTCACAAAAAGATAACTCTTGTATTGACACGCTTGCGCACTAACCCACTAAATTAAAAACAAAATTGGAAATATGGAGTCTCCGTGTTAATTTCTCTTACACGTAAAAGTAACTCAAACGTTGATTGTTCATGCAATTCTTACAATCGCAAAATACCATGCAGATAACTGAGGCAGTACCACTTGTATTTATTTCCATTTTTTTATTGACCTTTCAGCTGCAACATTTTATGAGTTTCTGAACAAAGAATCTTAGGTATATTATTGGCCGTGTAAAATTATGATTTGCAACAATCTGGATTAGGAAAGACCTCATTCAAATTGTTTTTCTGATCATAAATCACTTCTGCAACACCAGTCTGCTTATCAAAATTCAGGTACAATCATTTAATGTCACCTTGATAGGGAAAAACTGCATTCAAATCTTATTTCAACACACAGTTACAGTAATATATACAACTACAAAACTAGTTTCGTCCATGACCTCTTAATTTGGTCTCCATAACAGATTTAAATCCAAGGTGACCTCATGTAACCATGCATGAGATATAAACCTTGATACCACAAGTTAAACTATAACTAATTTGCATTTTTTTTTTTCAGTCTACTTATTTATTTATTTATTTATTTATTTATTTATTTATTTATTTATTTATTTATTTATTTACTGGTTTATTTCTATCTTGTTATTATTGTTTCTATCTGGTTATATTATTGTCGGTTGTTATTATTTGGTATCAAGTTATATTTTTCATGCATGGTTACATGAAGTCATCCAAAATTCAAATCTTTAGTGGTGACCACCTGAAGAGGTCACAGACAAAACAAGTCTTGAAGTCGCATATACTATGTAACTATGTATCAAAGGAAAATTCAAACGAAGCTTTTCCCGATTCAAGATGCTATTCAGTAATCATACTTTCTTGCTTTACAAGTAGAACTTTGTGAAGGAGGCTATTGCGCATGGTTTATATGCCCTAACAACAAGGCAATGCTTGGTTTAAGTGAGTGGCAAAATTGTCCATAGAGGGGCGAAGCCATATTTTTCTATGTTAGTTTTCTTCCTTAATTAATGACTAGAGCAGGGCTTGATTGATGATTGCCGTAATTCTCATCACTGGTTTGATTGATAAGGGACTGGCACTGTAGGGAGAAACCAGTGGTTGAACACTTGGCCATCTCAGTCACATTTGTCCAACTGTATAAATGCCACATGCTCAACAACCATTTTTTGAAAAAAAGTACTTGTTCCTTCAATCACTGATCTCCATTGCTTTCCAATTCTAACAGTTTGGAAGTGATTACGTCTACTGCATTTAGTGTTGGTGAGTTAGGAAACAAGTCAATAACAGCTTGGCGTCTTCTAAGGATTGCGTTAGACTGGGATCCAGTGGAATAGAACCTACAAAGAAGGAAAAAACTATTTTTTCAAGAGCTGAAAGCAAGATATAGCTAGAAGACTCTCCTCTGCGAAAACTGACTGATTTCAATGTCAAATTGAACACATCACATCAGTGAGAATTGTCTGCAATTTGCAATGACCCCTTGTGATAAGCTTGACACAACAAAGAATTTGGTTGACATTCCTTAAGCTTCCAGCAAGTGAGACCTTTGCATTTCCAAACAATATAATTCCCTGCTTGTTTTTTTTTAACGCTAATATAGACAAGTGTAATAAATGGTGAAAAGACCATTTTCCATGAAACATGATCTTGATTGCCCCTTACCCCTCTATCCCCCTTCCTGTGTAGTCACTGATGTTAGTAAGTATTTTTACCTAAAAATGGAGCATTGCAGCTCTTTGCCAAAGCTTCACCTCCTCCTTTTGAAACAAATTTGTACATTTCTAAAGGAAAGAAAGTGAAATATTATTTCATACTATGAACTAGATGAAGGTACACTATAACAGTCAAAAATACAACAAGTCATAGTGTATTAAATATTCTTTTTAAACCATAAAAAGGAAAAGCCTCCTCCACACATGCATTTTGCATGGACTTGTCTGGCAATGTTTCCTTGATCCCAGATACTGTAGGTGTGCAGTGAAAAGACTTAAAACCCTGACCCTATTTAGGGATGAAGCAAAAGAAACTGATACCCTGTTTAAGGCCCGAACCAAGAAAAATGACATCCAATTCAAGGAAAAAACAAAAACTATGAATGGCACCAACAGGTCAACTGTATTTCACTTCTGTGACACTGGAAGTTTAAAAGCATCAAGTGTAGAACTTATTTTCTGTTTAGCCAGGCATTTATGCATTGCAATATTAGCGGACACAATTTAGTTAGGTAACCTGTCTAAGGATCACAACGTGAATGCAATTAATGTCAACAGGGGCAAAAATGATACCCTATTTTAAGGATTGAGAACCTCAAAAGCTATATCCTATCCCATGACACAAACCTATATAGCCCATATATGGGAGTACCGCTTTCAGTGTTTCCTGCAAAGAGCATCTGTATTAGGAGGCTAACACTTACATTACAAATGAGGACAGACAAATTCACTCATGTTCTCCACCACTCTAGGATTGGGATTTTAGTTTTCTTGCAGAATGTTAGTTCTCTCCTGACGTCAGACACTGCCACACCCTGAGAAACAACAGGAATGTCATTGAAAAATCCATCAATATATTACATACTAGTTCATTCTGGTAAATTTCTTGCAAATCTTTTATTAAGCAATCGAAGATGGAGAGTTATCCCATGCCCAGGAACAACTGCTGATATTTTTCTTTCATTGAGAACAAAAGGGAAAAAATGAGGGTTAAAAGTTCAGAACTGGAGACCAATTTTGCCAATCAACTGATACTAAACTAATCTTAGGTTTTGGCCAAACAATGATTAGGCTCGATTTCACCTGAATTGATTCACTATTAAAAGGCTAGTAAATGTCTAAGTGAAAAGCTGGCCTTTCCTCAATGCTCTTACGGCTAAATTAACAATGTATTTGTCACAACAGACACAAATTAAGCAAGTGTAAACTTTCCGAAATCAAAATAAGCCTTACTAATAATTGACAGCATTTAATTATAGAACAGTTATAATTATAAAATAATATACTTTAATATGCATACCTGAGGAGTAGTGAAAAAAATTGCTCCATCTGGATTGTAATGTCACAGATTTTCTACTAACTGTAATTATTTATGTGTTCATCAGATGTTCCTGGATTGAACAAAACCAATCTTAGAACAGAGCAATAATGATAGGATTACACTGCATACTGTAAAATGAATGTGCATGATTGTACTATCAGCAAAGTTAAGAGTATATCTGCTCCGACTCCAACTCCAGTCTCCCAGTATGGAGTATTGTATTCCCTTAAATGTCCTTAATGGGGAGCTGGCCTACTGGTGGATATCCCCTCGTATCCCTGTATTTTTGCAGTTCAGGTTGGCCAGCAACTTGTTAGTACCCATTTCTCCTCCTATGTGATGAAAGGCATTGCCAGTCAAGTCTCTCACCTAAAAATGCAGTACAAAGACCCATGAACAGGCTTTGAATCCAGATCTCTTGATCTACAGTGTATGACATTAACCACTGGGCCACTGTACCTAACACAACAGTACATCACAAGCCTCTGAAAATAACATTTTACACAGTCGTCATACCTGGAGGTGTATCAATAAGCTGGTAATCCAGGTCACCCCAACATACATCTGATAGAAACTGCTTGATCATTGCTAAAAAAACAAACAAATCTGTAACTGTCACTTGAGAACTCAAGAAAGTCTGCAGGAACATCAAAATGTTTGTAGCACTCTACAGAATTTGCTCCATTTTAGAAATCATTAATAAAAGTGCATTGCAGACAGTGGTGCTCTGGCCTGGAACAAAGCTGTTTTAAAATAGTAGTAAAACAATTTGCTGATTTCAAACATTTTCCTTTCATTCAAAAGCCCAGAAAAGCCACAGTATTTCCGAAAGAATTTGCATAACTTTGTATAAATAGTTACACTGTGGATCCAGTGGTGACCAGCTGGGGGTGTCACATAAAATTTTTTTTGAAGACATGATTGATCATCACAGTTATGCACACAACTTAAGCAGTTGTGAAATTAAAGCCTGAAAAAAAAAATCAGGCTTGAACAGGATTTGAACCCATGACGTCTGCAATACCAGTGCAGTGCTCTACCAACTGAGCTGTTTAATTGTATTTTGAGAAATTTTGTAATACATATCAACTAGACATAATACTGCCCCCAAAAAAGAAAATTAAGTATTGTTTGCTCAATATCAACAAAGCCTAATAATAGCTACCTGAAGTTTCGTACATTTTACACTAAGGTAATTAAATTGTGCATTTCACAAAAAATTACTCAATATGTGGTGGCATAGCTCCTTGAAGTGATTTCAGTAGTCAGTTTCATTGATGATGAGACATTCAGATCTAGCTTTGATTAACAAGCTTGAACAGGTCAAGGTAAGTCAAAAGATATGTAAGTGAAGAGCATAAATGAATAAATACCATTTTTCTTAGGTCCTCTCCACACAACGGCATCATCTCTTATTTAATAACAAGAAACCAATTGACATAACAGCCAGTCGTTGGTCCTTGTCTGTGTAAACTGGAACCCAACTAAAAAGAAAGGTTCAGGTGATCTTTAGAAAATACTTACAGTAAACACCCTCAGCAAAAAACATAGGCAAGCTATGATGTCAATAACATATCAGCTGATCTTATAAAAAAAAAAATTAGAAAGTGAAGTATGTATATGAAAAGTATGATAATTAAAACACACGTCTGATGCATTTATACTGCAGATAATCTAAATTTTACGAAATAAAAAACTTCCCAAGATCAAGCAAGTTCACCCACAAAAGTTCCAAAGAAGTAGGGTAGTGGTCCCTAACAGACCAGCATTCCATGTAGGAGAAGCCGCAACACTTCAAATCAGTTTCTTGCTATCAAACTGGATATAAGGAATTCTCCTGTAATGAGCCACTAAAGGTCATAGACACTCTTTCACTGTTACACATCAAACACAAGTGTGAGAGTTGTATACAGTATATATGCATGATTTACTTAATATTGGCTCCCACGGAATGGCTTCAGAAGATGATCCTTTATATTATGACTTACCCAGCAGAACACTGCTGTATATCTTTTCCCTCTACATTCATCATCCTTGGAATACTTGGTCCACATATGTCAACATCCAGTATGCCACGCTGGAAGATAAAGAGATAACACAAAGATTAGCCATTTATTGTGATCAAGGTAGTACTGCAGCCTGTAACAATACATTCTTGAAGACACTTCTTTGCTACCAGTGGCAGATCCACAGATTTTCACTGGGGTGACTCTGGGGTAAGGGGGAGAAAGACAGAAGGTGCTGGGGGAAAGGCAAAGTGAACATTTTTTAATCCAAGACAGGATTTTTCTCTAAGTGTCACCAGTTCACACATCATGTGGCCAATACTATAAATCTTCTGATAACAAATCTCGCTCCCAAATGTAAAACACGAAAACAAGACCTATCCCAAACGTAGAAAATCATCCAATAAAGCTTCCCCCCTTGCAACCCCTCCCACTGCATATGAATCACTGACTTATGGACATTCGCCCTAATTGTTTCTGCATGTCCTTACTGTGTGCACAAATTCACACATCATGTTATGTATGAGAGCACACACTAAGTAATAAAATGAATAGCCTGCGTGGACCCTTTCCCTCTCCTTCTACGGCCTGTCATGCAGGCTATAAAATGAACAATGATAGGGCTGAAGGCTATTGCTATAGCTTTGCCTGGTTTTAATGATCTTGGATGTTTGGTGACCCCTACTTTTATTTCCAGAAACAGATTTTATTAACAAATATCTCCACATTGTCCAAAAATGAACAAAAAATCAATGTGGGAAGTTAAAAAAAATTTAAGATTTCTGTCCACAGGACATCAAATCCTGCCATCTTGTGGCTGCAAGGTCCATGAAACTATGGTCGCTAAATACAAACTTGTTCATTAAGGAACCTCGCCAGTTGACTAAATTCACTTAATAGGTCCCCTTAAGGTGATTCCTCACATTTGCATCGTGCATCCTTACTGTGCATAATTTATGGCATCAGTTAGCACATGCTCGTGCACGTGCATCTTGAATACATGATGGATTTGCCTTGATATTGAGTTCTGTCAGTTGAAAAATGGCTATAGCTCACTAACGAGCACAGGGACCCCATCTTTTTTCCAGTCATTGTAATCAATTAATCATAAGCTTTGCATGAGAAAAGACTGAACTAATTTCTATCACTGAAAATTGAATAAATAAAGAAAATAGCAGATACACTGTGGTCTTTTCTATTTTGCAGTTTGGTAACCATATCAAGAAATTTGGTTCATTTTTTTAATCTAGGATTTAGCTTTCTGTCTGAATCAAACTTAAAATGCTTATTTGTGTCTGACGCAATGTATTGACTGTAGTTTAATGCGTGTTCTCGTGAGTCTGGACTCACAAAGATTTTACTATTACTGGGAATGTGTTCTTATAACAAGCATTGAATAATGCCAAAATGGGGCATTTTCAATGCTTCACTGCTCCTTAATGAGCATGGGCACCCCCCATTTTTTTTTCAAAATTGAAGTTCTCATATGATAAATATTCAGTAGACAAAGTTTGAACAAAATTCTATTGTCACTTTTATTTCAGAGGAATTACCTTAAACAACACTTGGCAGAGAACATTTCACTTCAAAGATCTAATTGCAATATTTTGGGCTTACAGACATTGTGGCCTTATTCGCTAACGAAGCCCTATTATTTCAGATTTCGGGTGTTCGTCTGGGGATGTTCTCTCCAAAACGAAGTCGGTGACCCCCCATTTTTTTAACATTTCGCGCGAACGTCCTTAATACGGGTAAATGTAGAAATGTAAACCATAAGTCAACAGAACGCAAAGATTTCAGCTTACCTTCTTTCCTTTGTCGTAAAGGGTCCATGCTATCTGTGTCGTAAACAGTACTTTTACCAACTCCTCCTTTACCAGACAAAACAAGAATCACGTGCTTGATAGATTTTAACACTTCTTCAAGAGTTTGCTCCGACTGACCTGAAATTTACGAACAAAAAGCACATTGTATAAGTGAGAATTACTCGGACTCTGGAGAGACAGGACAATTCTAACAACGTCGCTAAGCATGCAAATAATATATTAAGCCTTTTCCGTGTACGAGGCTGCAGTTTCATTCGAAAAAAATAACAAAAAAGGACTTATACTTCCGCTTACATGTATTCTTACTTTACAGAAAAAATAATGTATACACCCTTAATGCAAACAGCAATTTTTTAAGTAACACATTCGTTGCACGACAGTACTCACCGTCCGCCATCTTGAATTTGAGAAGGAAACTGCTGGTCATCCTCGCGTACAGTCGGCTCAAGAAGCTTTCCCGCTGCTCTGTAGGCTCGCTCTGTAGCTGAAAAAAAAGGTCATCCTGGGACACGCAGGGGCAGTTAGTCGACGCGACGTTTTCGGACGACGCGATATTTTCGGGCGAGAGTTTACATCAAGACGTAAAATTTCGCCCGAAAATATCGCGTCGTCCCAACTAACTGCCCCTGGGTCTCCGAGGTGGTCTGAAATGTCAGTCATCTTCCACCATCCAGCCTAATCGCCCGGGGATTAAGCTGAGGGTGGGAGATGACTGACATTTCAGGCTACTGAAAGATATGTTCAAAACCACAAATGAAATCAGGGACCGCGAGGGAGGAGGAAGGGCTTTAGCCCTACCACTTACTTGCTTGTGTTGAGTTTTTTGGGCTCCAGTCCATATGACATGGATAACGTACGAATTTTGCTACTGGAAAGAAACAAAACGGCGGAACAGTGACCCCTTCTGGAATAACTATATCCCACGAGTCATTTAAATTTTTTCGGTATAAACGCAAACCTTAGGCGCGTGTGTATATCGAGAGAATACAAGTGTCTCGTGGGATATTCCGTGGTATACCACTCGAAAGCGACAGACAGTGCTCGACTTGCCGAAATAGTCGGATTGCCGAAGAAGTTCGAAAAAGTACGATTTTTCTAGAGGTTACCGAAGGCCACCGAAGATGCTGTATTTGCCGAATTAGTCGGATTTCCGAAGATGGTCTTCTTTGGCAGTAAATCGATTTTCCGAACCAGTCGGATTTCCGAAGATATTCGTCTGCACATACTTCCAGAGCTCGACTTGCGGAATATTGGATTTCCGAAGATTTTCGACACTGTTCGTTTTATTTGCCGAATTAGTCGAATCTCCGAAGATTGTCTTCTTTGGGAGTACTCGATTTTTCCGAATTACTCGGATTTTCGCATAGGTTACCGAAGATGTTCTCTTTGCCGAATTAGTCGGATTTCCAAAGATTGCCTTCTTCGACAATGTTCGATATTCCATATATGTCGTATTTATTTTCCGAAGATATTCTGCACATGCTTTGACAGTGCTCGATTTGTCGAATTAGTCGAATTTCCGAAGATGTTCAACGGTATTCGATTTTCTCGGCGGTTATCAAAGATTACCGAAGATGATGCTCTTCAGTTTACGCCTAACCAGTAGGCGGATTTCCAAAGGTTAACTTCTTCGCCAGTGCTCGATTTACCGAAGGTTACCCAAGATGTCCGAAGTTTTCCGAAGGTCACAAAAGATCGAACGAGTAAATAATGAATGATACCGTGAGTGAGTTCCTGTCTTCATTTCCAGTTCTACAATGCGTTTAGGCACACTTCGAAGGATGCAAACACCCATGACAAGGCTTCGATTGAGTCTGGAATAAACGTGGCCTAAGCCCAACCAAAAGTTGGAAATAGTCATAGAGAGCTTTTTTCACGCATGCCAAGACTCTACAGCCCTAAATTGCTTGACATAGCCACACACAGGCCTATATAGCTCTACATAACAATACATTTTCATACAATTGAGCTGATATAGCCCTACGGAGAGCCCTACATCTTCCTGATAGTCACACAAAATCCTTAGTAAACTCATATAACCATATATAACCAAACTTTAAGCTTGATTAACATTCCAGATAATAACTTTAAAGTACAATATCATTCAAAACCTGCTTACAAAGTCCTACAGAACCATACATAATTAGATATTCCCTGTTGTTTTACACAGTCCAACCTAGAATTACATATAGGTTATTGACTAAGCGTAAGGTCAAGAGGGCTGGATATTAGCCAAGTTCTTTGTTCGTTGAGGCCAGGAAATCGCACAAGCTTCGTCGTAGAGAACATCGCAAGGACGCAGCAAGCAACTTTTTTCTGTCTTATGTAATTTACAACAAGTCAATAAACTGTTTAGAAACAACAAAAGAAAATAATTAGTAACTTAACTACAACCCCACAAATTTTAGCGTAACTTCAGCACTATCCATAAATTTTCTTTTCATGAAGAAGTTCTTCTCATTCTCGATTAACCCAATAACTGAATATTTCTTCTTCATGCAGAAAATAGAAAGACAACATGCAAACGCTGCCTAAGCACACTTGTCCACTTTGATGTAAAAAAGACTCGAAGCCAGTCTTTATCCATGGCATGCATTGGGTGAAGCATTAATTCAACATACAAACTACTCCTGACCTTATCAGTGCTTTTAGAGGTAAAAAATGTAATATCAGTTCAATAGCCAATGGCATTGTTATTGTATAGGAACATTAATTGCTTAAAGCTCAAAAAGTTAAACAGGAAATAGATGTTCATCTGCTCCATTCGAGGGTGATCATACAATCGCATATTGTGTACGCATTTCTTCCTTCCTCCAAGTTACTGATAACAACCGACTAGCCCTCGAAAAACCCGGATCAAGTGTTTATTAATTCTTTTAGAATTTTGACTGCAGAAAACAAAAAAACAAAAACCAAAAAACAGAAACGACAGCCTGCAAACCCAGCTTGAAATACAGACACAGACCTCGGGGAGTCCATATGAGGACATATGAAGTCAGAAGCGCTGAGGCAGTACAGGCCCGGTCAGAAAACAACCACCCTATTCCGACACTCCATCCAGACTCATGCTTCCGGTGGACTGTCGCATGATACTCATGATACCTGCGTGCTGTGTCCAACAGGATAGGTTTCCAACTTGCGAGCACGGAATGACTAGTCGACCTCTCGACTGCTACCACCCCTCTGGACGTGAAAGTAAAACAAGCACTAAGAAGAGCGCACGAAACTCTCCACCCAGCTTAGGAATGCGTGATTGCCTTCTGCGATCATCCCGATTTCAAAATGGACATTTTATTAGCTCGTTTTAGCACTGATCTCGGATTTTTCTAAGAAACCAGAGTCGTTACCTGTGTCCTTATTTACTTATCCTATCATTACCAGAATTGTCCTCAGCCGGGTTGCTCTCAGGAAATATTTTTCCGCATTCCATCTTACTGGATTTTTCGAAGAAACAAGTCGATACCTCTGTCCTTATTAACTTATCCTATCGTTACCAGAATTTTCCATAGTCAGGTTGCTCTCAGGAAAGACTGCCGCTTTCCATCCCACTGTCCGAGGCATTTCTCCGGCCAGGAATCACTTGAGTTTTTCCACAGTATGGATCCTTATAAGCCACAACTGAACCAGACTGATGATCAGTAGACTGCCGGGGTTGTGACACCGATATGCATGTCGTGTACGCACTGCACAGTAATCAGCGCTTCAAGGACTAATCTAGAGAAAAATAGGTGTTTAGATTAGTAATTCACAAAGGAAAACTACGTTTAAACGTTTTATAATTACATGCTGTCTTCGGTCTCTTCGTGTCTTATCACAAATAGTTTTTTATGAAAATTGAAGCTTATTTACAAAGAGTGTAAGGGTAAATATATGTATATATGTGCGAGAGTCGCCTTCTTGGATAAAGTAACTGCTTTCCATATACTCGGTTTCTAACTCAAGCATTTTAATATAATTTTCAGCTCATTGTTCCACGGTACTGGTGTTGAAGCTTTTCTAGGAAAATTAAACAACGAGTTTTTGCTGGTACTCTGAATTGTTGTGGAGCCCGAAAGTCACTGAGAGTTACTTTCTTAAGAGACTGCTTGGTCTTTGAAATATCATATGACCAAAAGATGTTCAGAAATGCCGTTAGAATAAAGTTCAATCTATTTGCTGATTATATAGAATGAGAAATTCTTACTTACCTCTAAGAAGGCTTTTTCCATTGCCCTGCCTCTCTTATCTGTCTCCGCATACTTTGACATAGTGACTGTATCTAAATGTCTCACCGGTGAAGAAGGAATTATGGCGGATTGCATCGTTCAGCATCGATTATCCTGTTTGTCGGTTGCTACTAAAGATTGCTACAGTACAGTTCTGAAATGTCCCAAGTGGTCAGCACAACAGAGCCCAGCGATGCTTGAATCAAACCGTTAGAAGGAATGTTGCCACCTTGTGAAGCGAACTTTCAGTCTCAAAGCTTCAAGAAACTCAGGTTCACGTGAAATGAAATGCTCAATGTTTAAATAAAACTCGCTGTATCCTTTTAAAGCTTCGCTCGCATTGCTAAAAGCCAGCAAACCTGACACAAAGTGGATACAGCTCAAACTGAACTAAACATCGGTTGAGAAATTTGAAAATGAAATTTGGCTAAGGTGCGCATGGACAAAGGAAACTGCGTCGTTAAGTTTGAAGTTCATTATTAAATGTATGAATTTCTCGCGCGTAGCAAGGAATTAATAATAAGTTTTGTAACGTATCAAATCAGCGCGTTTAAGTTTTCATTGTATCATTTACATAACAGGCAAAGTATTACTTCAGAGACCACTGATTGCCTCTTAATTCCCTTGGCGTTAGTTTCTAAACATACTGATGCATTTTTCATCTCGCTTTCGACCGCATTACGTTACGTTGACTTTAAAAGCGCGGGAAAACGGGGCTTTGGATCCGTGGCGTTGCCACAAGTGTTAGACTCATGTGGTCGCGTACGAAGATACCGCGAAGCCACGAAATCAAATCGCTCTACATTCGGCCAAAGCGATTTGATGGACCACGAAACAAAGAGACAGACACTTTCTTAACTACGATTAAGCGGTTAAATCTGATTTGAATATTGAAACCATTAATAATTTGAGAACCCTGACTTCCAACGGGTTTTCCAAAAGACACGAGGTACATAAAAATAATTTTTAATGCCATGATCCACGCAAAATACGATCAATCACAATCAATGGGTGATCAAACACTCCCTAAACGCTTTCCTCATATCTCTGGAAATCGACGGACGTTTCCGACTTGACCATCCGTTCGGATGTCGTAACACCGAAGATCATGGTCCTTTGAATTGCCGGTTGATTATTCTGTCATTCAAGAGTCGTTATCCTTTGCTTTCCGAGAGTACTAAGAATACCGGAAACCTCTCAATGCATAATTGTCAAACCCACAAAAACTATTTTTCACTTAAAATACGATACTGTATAACATTTCAGAAATATCAACGATATTGTAAATCTTGCATATAAATACACGAGTTGCGTTCAGAGGGTGCGCACGTTTGATTATTTTTGTTTCCTTGTAATTTAAATTAACTCCATATTTATTTATTGTTCGAGATAATTTGCCCGCGTAGGACAAACTTAAAGCTAGTACCTGAGCCTCCGCTCCCTTAAACCAGCGGTCGAGACAAGAACTTATGTCATAGTATCAAGGTCACAAAGTCAATGTGAACTCATATTAACGCTAAAATTGGCAGAATATCCTTCTTAGATTGAGAAAAATTGAAACTTAACTAACTGGAGATAATATAATAGGGAGCTTAGGCAAACCACGGCGACGACGTCAACGAGAACATCGTAACCAAACAAACTTGTTGGATTAACCTTATCATAACTGTTAAGAGTCCACTGAGTGTTGCTACCTCCAGGGGCTTCTAATTCCCAAAAAATAACTCTTGCACGCTTTGCGTGCCTATGTTTTTTATCCTCTTGTTTGGAGAACTATGAAAAACTACCTGCTCGGCAAGCTTGCCTTATAACCCAAACGAGAGCCTGTTCATAGGGTAGCCTTTACAGTGAATGGATCGCGGGGACGCATAGTCCAGTCTAAACTCTCCCTTCCCTGCGCTATTTAACAAATTGACGTCAGTTTTTCATGCGTCTGTCCTGTTATTAATCATGAATTTCGTCAATAACATTGTTAAAGTAGCTGTGGATTCACGAGGCGATAGCCGAGTGGATCCGCAGACTACTTTGACAATGTTATGACGAAATTCATTGTCAATAAAAGGACAGACGCATGAAAAACTGACGTCAATTTGTTTTTTTGCGATAACAAATTGTCAAATTGTCCGCTCTTGGTCGTTGCCGCATCGCATAAATTATAAACTCATTTGTCTGTACGCTTGTTGACGATGAAAATTAGCCAATGAGTGCCGAGAATTTCTGCATTTATCGTCAAAAATAGGGATTGAAACACAGACGCGCGGGAAAAGAAAGTCCAAGTCGAATCCAAGATAACTTGCATGCGCATGCCCAGAACGCCGCCCTTTTTCCCTCCAAATCAAGAGGCCTGAGAACGGTAGTGGAACCGCATGGAAGGCGTGGAAAGAGGATTGAAGGAGAAAAGGACATTTTGAGATGTGCAACACTCCGAGCATCTCCAGGGTCCAAGGAAATCTAGAGTACTTCGAAGTTCACCTTAGAGCTGGATAGAAAGAACGTGTTTATTGCGCAATACATCGAGTGAAAAGAACTTCCAGTTTCATCTTGCTATTTACAGAACTTTCACTGATCAGCCAGAAGGAAAAGGAAATAACTAAGTTCGCAGCCTTTTCCACACGTCGCTTAGCAACACGATGTATTTTCATGGTGCTATCTAAATTGACAGCTCGCGTGTGCAGCCATCACGATGCAAACAATTGTTACTGTTTCTGGTCCGTGGCCTACTCGTTGAAAGAGTGGATAACACTATTCACCGGAGAAACAGTTGGCAAGACAGCTGGCAAACAAACTACGCTATCAACTACATAGTGATTTAGCCGGTGCACAATGACCAACCAGAGCCTGATCAACAGCTGAATTTCGCATCACGGCAATTTACAGTTTTACTTACTGCATTATATTCTACTCATTTTCGATGATTCATTCTTAAATACTTTTCCATATGTTTCACGATATAGCCTGGGTTAAAGTTCGATAAAATAAAACATTTAAAATCTTTTGTAATCAGTTTATAATTCTTCATGGTTCCTTGTCACTATTTCATTTCGAAAAAGGCCACAATTATTAAATTTTCAATCAGTTGTTCAGTTTAAACCTATATCTATTACTAAACCTTCACAAATCGCCAGACAGCCAGGAAAAGCGTCAAGCAAGACAGCAAACTACCTACAAGGAAAGAAAAAAAAGGAAGATATATATAACTATTTCGTCTTCAGGACAGGAATGAAATCTGAAGTATCCGGCTATTTAACAACTGGAGCTTGCATGGGACAACGACACACAACTAGTTAAAATGTGCGCCTGTTTAGTGAGCAACGTATACACCTCTTGGCATACATGGTTAAGATTCTTTAACTCTTTCTCGCCATTTTTCGTTACTGTTAAGGCTGAACGACCTTTACACCTCGGTCAAACATCTTCAAATTTTGGCCATATGAGTGTTTTTGTTTTGGAAGCGAAACCGTGCATGAACGCGAGTGGCGAAGCCGCGAAGGGATTAGTGATGAATCGAGTTGAAATGCAGTCGCCTCAAATCTGTTAGCCGCCATTACTACAAAAAATCCGCAATTGTAATGTCTGACGACAAGCAATGAGAACGTGTCAAACTTCTTACCGACTAAGTACTTGATTAAATCTAGTTTCTGTGCTTCAAGCTGCATCCCCAGTTTAGCAACCTATAGAGAATAAAAAACCAATGCAAATTAAAGAAATTAAGGTGCATGACCATTTAGCCGAGTACCTCAATTCTACAAAGTTACATACCGAATATTCTAGTGACAGCTTCTTACCTCTGTCTCTATTCTGTTTTCGGTATCCTTGATTCTTTGATCCCGCATTGCGAGCTAAAATGAAACGATAAACGGCAGAAACTGAGTCTAGTAAGTCTTTATAAATTATAGTCGTATTATACGACTCTTTAAGCTTATGACAAGAAGCTGGAGTAAAAAGAGCCAAGCGAAAAGTGACTAGAGATAACAGAGCGAGCCTCATTCCTGCCTTGTGCATCCGTATGTGTTGATCGTTTCATTATTCCGTTCTTCATCTTCTCGAAAGGTTTTAAATTAAAACACGCCGTAGTGTTTCGAGTTAGTGCCCTCGTTCAAACACGCGCCACCTTCATAACAAACGCTCCCCTTTAGTATTAGCGCCACTTCTCCAACAACCGAACAACACTGGGCTACCATTGGAATGACGGTACAAAGAAACAAAAAATACCAAGTAATAACAAAGTTGAGATAAACAACCTATCCGCCAAGGATGGTGCATGTTACTAGAAAAAATTTGCTTTTCTTGTTTTTTTTCCAGTGTGTTTTTTCATAGTGCCTTTTCGCTTGTAAAAGTCGCTCTCGAAGTTGTCTTTACTCTAGACACATTTCCTGCCTGGAACCAAGTAGCCCCTCAGTCGCTACCAGCTCAAGCTCACGCCCTTTTGCTCACTCCCAGTCTCCCAATCGCCCTTTGCGCAAAGAAAAAAAAATAATAAGAAGAAAAGCCTGTGGAAGAGACAGACACATTTCTAAAATCAATTTTATCACCTATAAAAATCTTGCAACGAGCACTCCCCCGCGCTAAAAATATCTTAGACGAGGCAGTTTTTCCTGCACCTTACAACGCAAAGATGAGATTCAGAAACAATGTAAGTAGAGGAGCAAATGTTACAAGCCAAGCTACATGTTGCAAGAACAATTTCACGTCTATAAATCCCACTGCAACTTGCTACGTTTCTCAGTCATCATCGTGGCTTTCCAAGTTGTAAGAAAAAATGTGGTGTTATGAAAGGTGACCTGCCATTCAACTGCCAAGAACAGTCAAACTTCCTTATAGTGACAACAGTATGATGTAACTCATCCCTAATTTGAGGAGAAAAATAACTGAATTTGCTCTCTAACCTCTTCCTTGATTCGACTCTTTTCCAAACTGAAGTCCAGCGCCATTCCTCCTCGGAGTTTTGCTACTTCATCCTACAAAATGACACAAACCGAGCTGAATAGAAATCACGCATGTGTAAAAACCGTGCTTCTTGGTACCATTGCAAAAAAAAAGTTGCAAAACTGTTACGAAAAGTTTCATACAATTAAATAACATGAACTTTGAAAAACAATGCAATTCACAAACTCTGCTTTCCTACCTCCAAAATTCCTTTAAGTGATTTAACTTCATCTCTTAATTTCTGAAGAAAACCACAACAATATAATTTTACGTATAACAGTTTGACTTCGATGAACATTCACCTCTGCTACATGTAACAGAATGATCATAACTCTGCTAAACTTTTTCAGCTTGTCACACACTCTTTGAAGAGATTGCGCAACAAGCCAAAATAAGTCTCTGCATCGACAGGCACCACCACTGGCGGAAACCTCCCCTTAAAGTACAGTGTAGACATCTCCTTTAAGAAGCATTATTTTTCATTACATGTACTTCATCACGTTTTATCTGTTACTGTACCTGATTTTCCTCTTGAATTTGGGTAAATTTTCCTTTCTCAAGAAGAAACATTTCATTTCTAAAGGCAAAAAGTAACAATGATAATTGTATTGAAATGTTTGTGTAATTCCTACTAACAACAAAAATACAGGCAACCTAGATAAAACAAAATAAAGCATTACCTTTTCATTAAAGGTGCATTTATTTGCAATTTTTTTATTTTTCATTTTTTGCAAAATTTCACTTAGAATTATCTAATATATAAAAGTTGCATGATAATACACACAAATTAATTTTAGGAAATGATATGTTGCATTCACACCTAACTGAATCAACTAGGCCTTTAAACTTTACCTCGAGCCGCTCCTAGAAAAGAGAATTAAATAACAATAAAATAAACTAATCCATGTTAATGTATAAATAGACACATAATTGAGTGTTGAAGTACCACAAGTGCTAAATAAATGCATTTTCCCAATACCTAATAATATGCCAATAACATTAAAATTCTTAATTGGCTCCGAGGCATGGGGGAATAAAACAATATGAGAAATCACATCCAAGTTGAGGGATGAAAAATTTATTTCTTTTGTTTTATTCTCCCAGCACCCAAAGCCATGTTAGAATTTTAATATACCAAAAGTGGCCTACTTTGCAAGGGCAAGGGGGAGTGGAAAAGAGGAGGTCACTGATTAGGTAGGGGTGGGTAGGATGAGAGGCCTTAACATTTTTGTGATGAGAGGTACATGTATCCAATGTGCCCAGAATTTTTTCTTTTTACTCCATAAAAAAAGTTTTTCATACAAATCCTTTATCTAACAATGCATCAGTGCAAATTGACTGCAGTACGTGTACACAATATTTAATAAAAAGGTATAAAGTCTTAGCTTTTGGTAAGGATCTTGGTATTAAAGCTGGCTCTATACAGTAAGTAGCAATTATTACCAACTATTTCAAAGATTGTTATGATGTCTGACTGCTTACAAGGTGGTACACATTGCAAGTTTCTATTGAGGGCCAGTTAGGGAGCTTATGCATATCCTTTGGAATTAAATGAGGACCTAAGGAAATAGCCTCGTGAAAATATTTGAAATTTTTTCTTGTCACAATTCCACAGGATCCTCATTAGGTTTTCATATTGCTGTCAGAATTTCAACATAATAAACTGTCATTCAACATCATTATATTTACGTGCCTCAATGTTACTGTTTTAACACATGTCAAAATTTTACTCCCACAAAGATTTCTCTTTGATATAATTTCCATCAAGTGACTTGGGAAGTATATAAAAATGTTTAATACTACAGATTCCCTCGTAAGTGGTACTAAAGAACCACAATGATGTTTTGTAATCTTTGAATCAGTCTAATTTTATCCATAAATTGAAAGGCCACGGACAAGAATGTCCCCTAGGTTTTTTGGCTATTTTTGAAAGTGCTCAAAAATAGCCGCATTTTGGCATGCGGGCTTCGTTTTACCTGAGAAACATTGCTCTGCAGTTTTTTTTGCTGGGTTGCTCTTCGTTTTTGAGAAATAATTTATGCAAAAAACTACTTTTCCTCGCGGCATCTTCTTGTCCAACACTAAACAAAAGAAACCTTTTGTTTTGCTGGACAAAGAAATCAACAAAGTGTCACATTAGCCACTTGTTTTTCGAGCCGATACAAGTGTTGCATTCAGAAAAAAAGCCTTTCGATCCATGTTGCTTCATTAGCACAAGCAATTAAGGCACTGCGTGGGCCAAGATTGTGTATCTTTTGTCATGAGTCGAGTTTGACACGACGTCAGGCCTGTTTTTCTTCCTGTTAATTTCTCCTTTTCTCTTTGAAACCAAAACATTAATTAGGCACTGGGGTACTATCGATGCTGCTGGTACTGAAATAAACTGTTCAAGTTTGCATCAAAATCCACCTCCGATTTATAAAATATGTATTGGAAGATTCACCCATTTATCGATGCCGTTGTCGATAAACTTTTCAAGGTCTTTTTTAAAGTGAAGTTTGAGCATTTGAGCATGTAGCGTTTTCAAAAAGCGAATTTATTTCTCTTAGATATAATTTCCATCAAGTGCTAAGTACATGAAAGATGTTTCTGTACCTTTAAATTAAAGCCTATTAATTTAATTCATAAATTTAATAGATAGGTAAACTTGTTCACTTTTGCATTTACCGTCACTTGCATCTAAGCATGAACACGTCATGCCAAAACATGCTGTAATTGGGAGTCAAACGTGGCATGATTGGTCATCAAACATTTGAAGTTTAGCAGACCGTGACGTGAACTTTCGCACTAAAAGTTCAGCACACGAAATGGCAGAAAGATTGGACATTGAAGAGTTCTTCAGAGAAATTGACCCCGACCTGTGTCAATATGCATACGCCTTTCGCGAAAGTGGTTTACTTCTAGTATAACCATGAAATATTACTGGCGGGAGCAAGACTTTCAGAGTCTTTCAGAGTGCAAAAGTTTGTGTTACGGTCTGCTAAACTTCAAATGTTTGATGACCAATCATGCCATGTTCACATTTAAATGCAGGCGATGGTATAAATCTCTCCAGAGGTCAATTACACACCTGATCAATTTTTGAAACAGTGCTGTCAGTCACATTAAGGACACTAGATGTGATAATTTCCACCAGTGACATTGTCAAACTTTCAGCTTGCGCTTCGCTAAAACCTGTAAACAGACAGTGACATCTGCTGTTTAAAGATCGGCTCTGGGTTTTTCTTTGCCAATAAATTTCACTGATCTTGAACTTCAGTATCTGCATCTGGGACAGATGCAAGCAAAAAACGTCAAATAATATAAAAATTTTAAACCATAATCTTTGTTAAGGTTTTGTAATGCACAAGCAAATAAAAACTAGCGATAAGAACAAACAAACTGTCAGTTTATTGCCAAATGTTTGAACTTGAAAATGGTGTCAGAACAACTCCAAAACATCATTCGTTCTTATCTCTGATTTTACTTGCTTGTGCAGACGTGTAATCTTAGTTAATAAGAAAATAGGTCCTTTGCTGAAGTTAGTAGTGTCAAACGCGTTCATGACCTCATCGACGAAAACAGTAATGAGGATGCCATGGATGCATGGATGTAGACTTATCTAAATCATTAATATATGTAATTTAAATAAACTTATCTTTTTTATTCTACTAGCATTTTCTTTGATTGAAGTTCATGTCACAAGGCAGGATTATATTAAGTATAATGAGCCTATTCAAAAACATTATGTACACTCTACCATTTTCCTGTAGTCTTCTGACCAGTTTGTGGGTATCAAAATGAAAAGTTACTCCACCAGGAGTTATATATGAAGAGCTAGACTTTGATCTTTTCCAGCGCCCTTTGGCTGCAACAGTAAAATATTGTAACAGATAAATAAATTGCCCTTTCTGTTTCATGCCATCATAAAACCTTAAGCGACAATTTCATGTACATGCAACTTTCAAGCTCAATGATGTTGTGTTACAGTATTTAGAAAAGGCCCTGTAAGACAGTATGCATTATTTAAATGAAGCCTTTCTTCCAAATCATTAGTATCAAATATCTACTATATGCCGCTCTCTTATTGGCTACGCTACTCATAATCTATTTTCAGGCTGTTGTAGACAGTGAGTAGCCTAGCAGTGTGCAGTTGAACACAATGGTGGCCATTTCTTTGCTTTTATGAAGTGTCTTTGAAGATGATTTTGATAAAGTTTTGAACAACTAGTAGATTTATACTGTCTAAAACAATTAATTGACGAAGGCTACACCCTTATCAACTATCACATGACAATAATCTTATAATCTTATCATTGAATAGAAACGCAGAGGTACGGCACTGGCTGTTACATGTAATTGTATGACGCAATGGTGTGCACAAAGAGGAATTATATCCTGATGATTGAATGAAACAAGTGATTTTCCTTTCTTTCTTTTAAAGTCTGTTATCTATAAGAAATATTTAAAAAATTTGGAAACTTTCCTACAGTGCTTACAGCGTATTTTGGTACCAACTGCACAGCTGCAACGTAGATCAATTTTGTAAACTTTTCAGATAAGATCTACTGTTAACTCTGGGTTATGTAGTGAAACCATGCACTGGTCTGCTCATGCATCTTTCTTTATAAATAATAGAAAGAAAGAGTTTAAGTATATCAAATTGACACACCACACATACATGTACCTAAAATTATATATTATGTAATACAGTACAGTGGAAGCTGGCCTGATGACCACCTTATTTGCCTATATGATCACCTGTTATGACCCAAAATGGAGCTGATCATCTCTAACAGCCAGCCCTGGCTAACAACAACAATAATAATGACTTTATTACCATGTCAGTTACATCTAGTGGAGAATCGCCACTGCTAATAGGGGACACCTAACTAGAACTATCTGAAATAATATACAGAAAAGTCCTATAAGAGAAATTAAAATTACGAGTTACAAAGATGGCAGCCACTACATCCATCTAGGATGTTGTCTAGATCTAGCCTCCGAAGACAGGCTAACAATAATAATAATAACGGGGAGACAGATCAGCTGCTGAAGATAGTCTGACAATCACAGGCACGTAGTGTAGCTGCAACAGCAGCTTCGAAATGTCTTTAAAAAGTATCCTATGGTAGCCACATTTATCATACGTTATTAACACGAATAACTCACCATTTTGGTCTCTACCTCCGTGGAAACAAATAGAAGAACACTTTGATAACAATAGTAATTTGTGTAAACCAGCTGCAGTGGAGAACATCTTCGAAGTTCGTGTGAAGCCGGTATAAGTAATATTGTTTGTATAAATCCTTCCGCAGTGGCAAGAGCGCCATAAGTTAAGAGAGCTGCTAAGAAGTACTTGATTTGCCTTGAACATTCTAAAAATCAGTTGCTTAGACTATCTAACTATAAGAATTTAATGTTAAAGGTTCTCCCCTCACAAACTGACTTCATGAACGAAGAGCTTACATGACGATAAAACTTACATGTAAATTTACCGCTGGACAATAGTGAGTGCCCGGTGTAAAATGGGGGATATTAGACCTCGTGGTCGAGCTGGGGTGGGGTGCGGGGAGGACTTATTCAAGATATTGGAAACAAAATGAAGAGTTTATAGCCTTCAAAAGCCCAAGTCCAGAGGCATTTCAGTAAATAAGATATAGGGGCTGTAGTAGCAATATTACATGGAACTAAGTCAACAGCGAGGAGAAATACAAGAGACTAATGCTTGCTAGCCCCACCAAAAAAAAAATTACAAATGTGTTGTTCCAGAAATATCCATACCTCCCCACAAAAGCGATTTTTTTCTAAGACACCTCCCTCCTACCCCTCTGGAAATATTCCAAATAAGCTTCATATTTCTTTTAATTTTCTAGTGTCACAGACCATCCCTCCCCCAATGCTGTTTATTATTTGTTAAATTTTGTTAAATTTCAGAGTTGCATTGCTTCCAAAACCATTACAGTGGTTTCAAGTATACATTAAGATTCTTTTCTTTGTGAACAATATCATTATTGCCTCTATTGACCTTTAACCAAGGAATGGGCATTCCCACTCTTCCAAAAGCTCCACCGTGGGGATTGTAGAAATGAACTAACCGCACCATGGGGCATTTGCAGCATTTTTTCACAAAGCTCAACAACTTCTCAGGACAGGGGGGAATGAGCGGGCTTGGATCAACACTCCCTTACATCTACTAGCCAATTGCTTTTATTACTACTGAGAGCAGCCTAATACTTATGGGTAAAAGTCATACCGTAAACACCGGTGGATAAGCTGCACCTTTTTACCCAAATTTTTCCATAAAAATTGGGGATGCAGCTTATCTGCGAGAACATCTGGAATAACATGTCATAAATTTAAATAAAGTTAACACTTTTCATGGAAAATTTATAAGTTTGTATCGCAAACTACAGAATAATAAGAACTTCATAACACTAATAATGTCAGAGTAAACATCGATTAAGTTTGGTAGCTCCTAAAAGAGCCGTTTTTGGTAATTATAAGCATACATGCAAGCTTTTATTTCTCGCTGTTAAACACTGAAGAAGATTGTGAGCTAGTACAGAATAATAGCTACAGAATATTATACATATATTTAATATATACTTTTTACTTAGTGTGCATTATGCCAGCATTCTGAAAGCTCTACATATACAGTGCTGTGCAGATCTGACCATTATATCAATAGTAACTGTTACAGAATTACAAGGAGCTCTAGTTTTTGTCTTTGCTATTGTTTCATTTTTTTCCAGAAGCAATAAACTTCATTAAGCTGGAGTGCAACCGACAAGTTGCACTCATCTGTATATCATTGTAAGCGATATTTCTGTGTTTATTCTTTTCACCAAGGATTTTACAACAAGCTATCATATTTACCCGCTGGTTCAGTAACAATTTAACTTCAGCATTTTATTTTAAAAAAAGTGTTAATGGTTCCCTTCTTTCTATCTTTTTCCAATCTTCCACTTGATGAACAAGATTGACAAAAAAATATTGATATAAAAAAGAAAGAAATGAATAAATATTTTCTTTTTTGTACAACAGAAACACATAAACATAGTTATGCACAATGGTGTCACATTAAAAGAAAGCAATATTGATCTACACTAACTACATTCAAACCCTTACCAGGAGATAAACATTCACAATGCGAGCGGCATGTCATATACAATTACATGTACAGTAAAGAGCATCTTAAAAAACTTTTGGTAACCATTTGGAATGGCCCATATGTCCGTCGACAGTGAAGTCAAATAATTCTAACCCTGTAGTTTCTTGCATAAAAGCATGTTTTAAGTTGCACATACACTGTACACATTTTAATGACCTTTGGTACTCTAAAACATTATACCATTAAGTAAATGATTGATTGATTAAAAGCATTTTTTTAAAAGTATTATTTTGTAGGAAGCGTTAAGGCATTCTTGTTACATGGTAATTAACATGCGATCAGGAGTCTTTTTTTTTGGTGAGTTATGACGATAAAGGAATCATTATCAAGAATTTCCCAGTACGTATGTTTGGCCTAACAGTGAGACGCCACTGCAAGTTTACTGTACTATAAATTATTTTCCTATTTTGCTAAAATGTTTTTTTTTTTAACACACGGCTTCTTGAACACAATGTAACTGTGGCCAATCTTTCATCCCAAGTATGTACTGGTCATTGGTCTTGTAGAATTTCATCATCTCCTCGAGGCCTCTGTTTCCATCAACAACCTGAAGGATTGTTAAAATAACTCAGCATTAGTGAGGGACCAACATTTTTTACAAGCAACTGGAACAATGAAGGAAGCGAAACTTACTCCAAAACCCATGCAGTAGCAGTGTAAATTAAATTTCTAACACTACAGTTGAGTAAACCCACTGTCACTCAGTCTCCTTATTAAGGAACATTATCATACGGAGTTCTTTCTTTTTTGCAGTAGTTAAAACACTACTGTCATTTTTAAATTTTTCAATGTGTATTGTGTTTTTACTTACCATCACTGGTGCAGGGATAGGGAATTTTTTCTGGATCAGCCATTCTTCATGTCTTTCATGTAAAGCAACAAGAAGTTCCTGACAGCAGTAAGGAGAAAACCTTGTTATAATAATATTATTGTTGCAAACTTGCAAATCAGCACAGAAATCAAATAAACAGGCCAGAGCAACTGGATTTAAAGAATCTCCAAGGAAAGTAGTAAATATTGTAAGAAATTTGCATTGAAACCTGCAAGTCCACTAAGGCAAGCTGGGTAATATGTGAAATGATTGACAGAACTGAGGCATTACTAACATATCTTTTTTACAGTTACTGATGAACAGCAGGTAAAAAGTAACTACTTTCAGTTTTGACTATGGTCACATTTACAAATAAAGGGTGCAAATTCCACAACACTCTCTCAGTAGTCCAGGGTAGATTCATTGTGTGTGTTTCTGGACTTATGTGGAAGTGCAATTTTTCTATTCATTTAATTAACAGGTATTCAGAGCACTTTCACCTACCATAGGGATTGTCTTTTCCTCACTTCGACACCGGGCTTTCATTCTTTCCATGCATATTTCGGGTGATGTCCTCAAGTAAACTTTTCAAATGAGAAGTAGAAATTAATGAAATTACCATATTAATCGTAAATTTCTGATGTAGCATTGGTATACCTTATAGAATAACAAAATGTTTTGTCAATATAGAGTCATAGAAGCCCTCGGACTAGCACATGTTCAAAGCGATAATTGTGCAATCAGTATATCCGTTTTGTGCTTCATTTCAAGCCATGTCATACCCTAGTTACATGTAGGTATACTTTATATATTTTTTTAAATTGTTGTTCTGACATAGATGTTTATTAGGACATACTCCCTGCTTTATATTGTTAATAAACTCCTCTCTTTGTCATAAATGAAGTGCGTTGTTTGGGGAATTTGAAATTTAACATTTTACAAAATTTAATTATAGCTTACTTATCAGATCCAGGTGTGGTTGTTGTCTTTTTGTAATCCATTCAAACCACTCATTGTGCACGGAATGTTCTGCTTTGGTCATCATTCCACTAAACAGAGCCAGAGAAAGAAAAAAAAAAGATTATGCCGGGGTGGATCTACAGTTGTAGGAGGTTCAGGGGGCTCAGGAGGTTCAGTAACCCTCTAAATAAAAAAAAATGAGACATTGTAACACACTGACTTGACCTCAGAATGCCGGAAATCCCATTTCTGAGGACCCCAGTTTAAAAAATCTTAACAGGGCAGGATGCCCTTGGACCCCCTTGAGGGGACTGCCTTCGGCAGTCCATATCTCAAAGTGGAAATCCCCTTCTCTAAAATCCAGTATTGCCTCAGTTGTTCCATGGAGCTACATGTAATTGCAATGTTTGCATTTAGTATGCAAGTGTTTCAGGTGAAAATGGTGGGTAACTAAAACTCTATGGCAGTTTGTCAGGCTTCAAGCATTTTTCCTGTTTTAAAAAGGGAGTAAGGGACTACTTAACTTCGAGAAATGATTAATTTAGTTGTTGTTGATACTTCTATCTTCAATTGCTTTGGCGTTTTTTTCCTTCTTTGAGGTGGTCTGCTTTGCACAGGGATTAATGTCTCTTTTGGCACCTTTCTGTTTTTTTCTTATTGCATAGTATTCTATGTAGTTTTTGATCACTTTGGACCATTAACCCATTGACTCCTGTGCTGGCTGTAACCAGCTGTGGCGAGCCTTGGCCTTTCTTTCACTTTTGACATCATCACCTTTGACCAAAATTGGCATCATCTATGCTAGGTGGAAAAGATGTTTCCAATGATATTCAGATCAGAGTGATCAGCCCAATGGAGCCTGAGATATGCACAAAAATACTCAAAAAGTTGAATGAAAAACTCAGAGCAAAATTTCCTGCCACTACATAAAAGCACACGTGGCTACTCCATGGCAAAAATTGCCTGTCTCGATGATGATTTCTCAAAATGTTTTAAACTGGAAGCAAGCCCAGTAGAAGGTCAATCACTGCAGCAAAAAGAAAAGAAAAGGAGAAAAAGGAAAGTTGAAAAAAAAAAAATGAAAAAGCCTAAAGACAAAATTTTGATTTCTGCGCATGCCCAAGCAAAAATGTCGTAAAAAAGCGATGCTAGTGGAAAGAAGGGCATGCTGTCATGTTGCAAATGCCTTTTTGAGTAGATTGGAGCTAATTTGGCCCATATCCAGCCTGAAAATCTCCAAAATGTCCAAAAAAATGCGTTTTTGGCAAAAAGCTCCAGGAGTCAGTGGGTTAAATAAATAAATAAATAAATAAATAAATAAATAAATAAATAAATAATAAATTAAATTCATTCATGCTGTACAATACCTCTTACAGAGATTATGTTCAAAGCAATAGTAGCCACTGTAAACACTTCTTTCAATCATCTTCACTGGAGTTACCTGTTTTCAAGAATGTAATGCAAAAAACTCATTATACACAGTGCAGTGCTGAACATTATAATATGCAGTGGAGAGCATCAGTTTAACAAATAGATTCCATGTTGCTGTTTGTCTGTTCAGTAATAGATCAAAGATGATGCCAAAATGTGGTAAGATCAAAAAAGTGGTACACGAGCCGTTAGCTGATTGTGTCACTATTGTTCTTACCACATTCATTTAAATGTCATCTATACATCTGTCCTCCAATACTATAGATCATAAGTATTTGTAAGAACCAATCAAAATGCAAGAATTTGACCTGTTATATAACAAATATAATATAATACTAAATATTGCACAGTAATGCCTTCCTAAGAATACTCACATGTGGTTTCTTGTGGATTTTCATGAGACTAAGAACAGCACAAGATTCAAACAGGTAACTCCAACGTTGACAGTCGGTGTAAAACAACTCCTTTTCACCGAGAAATGAAACGACTGTCAGACAATTTGTACATCAAGATCTGTTTGACAGACATGGGACAGGAGGACATCCTCCCAGTTTCTACAATGTACTTCAAAAATTGAAATATTGGAAAAAGTAAGGAGAGAAAAAAAAGTACTGGTCTATGAAGATGCCAAAATGCATAATATCCAGTCATGAATTAGCAACCGATAAGTCCATCTACCAATGTGATTGGTGTGTTACTAACATTGTTGCATGTGTTTGTGATATGAATATGGCTCAGAGACCAGTATGGCTGAGTGTACTGTGTAGCAAAGCCGAAAGGTTTATGTACGACTCATGAATCAACTTAAGAGATGAGAGCAAAAATTCATGTGTGACACATGAAAAGTCACTAAAAGATATACATGTATGTTTAATGTAATTCATGAATTTACATGTGTGAAAAAAAAAACCTTGCTTAAAGCAGTTAAAACTATATGTGAAGGGTGAAATTAGTTAAGCAAGCTTCCTTTTGCTAACCTCACGGCTGGTGGCCAATGGGGTTACAAACTAGAGCTCAAGCAGTGAGTACTAGAGCTGTAGCTGGTACACCTCATCAACTTACCAAAAGATTTTTCCCTCCAACATTTTGCCATTTAGCCACTGGTTCTTCTAATACCTGTTGGGAAGAATTTTTTATTATATTTCTTAAATGAAGAATTCCAGGAAAATGGTATTACCACAAGCACTCCATGAGCATGATTGAGAAGAGAGTGCAAAGCACTGACGATCAATCAATTTTTTTTTTCATTTCCCCTTTCATTTTTTATACTCAAGAACTCATTTATCTCTATGTGCACGTATGATTATGAAAGAAATAATTTATATTGAGAAAATACTCACTTCTACTAGGGGATTGTCTCTAAAAAAATTTAACAACGTTGTTTTCCCACTTCCAATGTTACCTTCCACAGCAATCTGAAAAATATAAGCTTAAGTTGAGTTCACCAAATATTAAAATTTCATAGTGAAGGGCATTTCTGAATATCAAACCATGATCTTATCAGATAATTTGGAAGACAATTTAAGTTACATCAGAAGCATATCACCTAGTTACATGTAAGCTTATGTTCGAATTCTGATATTATGTGTTAACCCTCGATAAATAAAGGCTTCTTTTTCTTCTTCATCATCGAAAGAGCCAGGGTAATCACGTCATACCGTTATATTGGTTTTTGGTGAATCTTCTTCCATTGGACACTCCGCTTCAAGACAGTGTGGTTGACTTAACCTAAGCATAATTCTGGAGCATCGGAAACAACAAACAAACGTCAAGATATCTGTGAAAGAAAATTAAACGGAGCAAATATATCAAAAACTGCAGATCACAGGGTCAATTCAGGCAACCCAATCTTGAGTATGCGAGATGACGAAGAAACTACAAGATCGGTAAATGTGTCCGCATCACGGTATTTTACAGTAAACGGGATAACAACAAAGAACGAACAAGGTAACGCTTTCAAGCACGCTATCACTCTATATTACCAGTGTAGCAGAAATTCGCTGCCAAATAGAGGAAGCAGTTGATAATAACAACAAAACAGCGCAAAAAGATCGTTGAAATAACATTAAAACAAAGTTAAGCTTACCTTTCCACTCAAAAGTGGCCAGCAAGTCAATACTTGCAGGAGTAAATATGGCGGCGATCAGGAATCAAATAGTGGCGGGAAAAACTGAACAGTATTTTGAACGCGAGAAGTCTGGAGCTAGGTACCCAGATCTCCACAACCTCGTTTCCAATTTCGCTCCCAAAGGTATTTAGACAGAAATCACGGGATAGGATACACCCTGTAGTCAATACGAAAACTGACCATAAATCTAGACAGAAAAACTAGGGAATAAAGAAACATTCTGGGGCCATTTACAAATAAATAGCCTTCTGTGTAGCTGCTGTTCACTGAGTGGAAAAACGTTTACTTCAAACTTTATCACCCATTTGTACTGTTTGTGTCACCATCCGAAATTGATCTGGTCCCACCCCCCCCCCCCCCATTCCCCCTAACCTGTTTCCAAAAAGTGCTATGCAGCTGACTAACCCATCACCAAAAAGGAGAGGAGACTGTGCAGACATTCTACAATCTCATTTCCTTGATGTTGGAATTTTAAGGCAAGGTATTAACAAATTGTCCACTCTCTTTCTAAATATTCAATTTTAATTGAATAAGATTTAATTAAGAAAAGCATTTATAAGGAACTAATTAAAATTTAACATTACAACATAACTGAACTGTAAGACTGTAAGAAAGGGCTATTTTCTGTGAAAGAAAATATGATTCTAGAATCATTAAATGTCTATAGCTAATAAGTTTTGTTTGTAAAGCAGTAATCTTATCTACTGCAGTGTAAGCAATGAAAGAAAAATGGATGTTTGCATAGAATTCTGAATTATGAAAGGTACATACATGTATTTGCAGTTCACCTAGGAGATTTCTCATTGTGATTGACTCTAATAAATATTTACACAAAATCGATTTAAAAAAATAGAAGCAAAGGAATTTGAGACTTGAAGGTAAAATAGCTAACATGTTTTGGTATCCTGAATTTCTAAATATAAAAGCGTGTCTTTATTATAATATTGGTGTAATGCTATCGCTTTATGAGAAGGCACTGTCACTTGCAATTGTCCAAAAAATTCAACAAGCCTACCCACAGGTTACAATTCACATATAAAACAATTCTGTTTTGTACAACTGCTCTAATTACGTCTATGTACAAAGACAGGAGTGATGGAACTGTTGTCAAATTCGATAGAAATCTGTAGGGTAACATGCAGGCTTTTGCAGGCTTCGTGACAAACATCTCTTAAGTTTATTATTAAAAGGTTTATAATATAAATTGCAATAATATAGATACATACAAATACAAATATATACGTATTCATGTATATACAGTGTATGAGCAAGATAATCTCCATAAAACTGTATGTGTCATTCTGTTTTTGAAACGTTGATCCCGAGGAGGAGCTGAGTGTTTGTTTCATAAAACTGAAACATATCATCTAAGCTTTTATTTCCATCTACCACCTGAAACAAATAAATACAGGACTTAATGTGGAGTTACTACTGACAATTTGTAAGATTAATTGATTTATATTTCCTGGGCAATTAGAAAATCATGGAATATTCAAGCCAGTTTAATGATTTAAGAGACTAACCAAGTATTTTGTCCACATGACCTGTCAACAGCAATTTATCAGATACATGTAACATTTTTTACTATTTTTAGTAGGCAAGACTTAAAACATGCTTTTGATTAGGAGTTTTTCTATAAATTAGCAGGTACTAAAGTGAAGTATCTTCTTGCAAAGTTAAATACCAGGGCTGTGCTCTTACAGTGCCAGGGTGCCACAGGTGACTGACTTTTTCCTTTGATCGGTTGGTTGGTTTTTTCATACATGCTTAAGTGCTGGGCACCCAGGATTTCATGGATAGGAACCTTTGGGCTCCTCATAATTTTCTTAGGTCAAAGCCTTGAATAGCTTCAAAATCAGAAAAATGTCTCCCATATTTTAGAGTCCCTTATACAGGCTGGTTTTCACTTTTGGATTATGAGCAGACATATGCAGCCACAGTAAAATGAGTACTGTAAGGTAGCAGCTTCTGTCAGTAATGTTTTTAACAGAAGCAACTAATGATCAACATCTTATTGCATCTGTATTTGCTTATGTTTTTGTGCTATTGAAACCTCAACCTTAACTGAAAATGCCATTGCCCTTCAATTATGGCTGGAAGTTGCTTTTGTTCATACTGCCAACCTTCCAGGCCAATCAAACATTTACAAATATGCAAAAGGTTGGTAAAACACTTACCACGACTGGAGCTGGAATATAGAATTTGTTCTTTTTTATAAGCCATTCTTCATATCTCTCATGTAAAGAATTTAAAAGCTCCTGCAAGAAAAAAGGTCCTTTCATTCAATCAATTCCCCTCTTCTTTTTTTATTACAATTTACACAACACAAAGAATTTTGCATTTTTGTTACCCAAGGTTGCTAAACAAACACACATATCTAGCAATATTTATCAGCTTGTCTGCAAAATGTAATTTTTTTTTGTTAATAAAGGCCTTCATGGCATTTTTCACAACTCTTTTTAAAGAAGTATTTTGTATTTGGAGGGTGGAATTTTAAATTTAGCTTACTGGTCACATGTGGATTGAAACTTCAATAATAATTCTGAGATAACATGGTGTACCTTCAAGTGTATTCAATTTTGTTCTAAGATAAAAGGGTAAAACAAAACATTCTAAATTTTGATTATGAAAATTATGACATCTTGGCCGTGATGGAACATTATAAAGTCAGCTGGTTCCCAAGCCCCCTCCACTCTCAGTCTGTACCTTTAGGGTTACATGTATAGAACTTAAGATATGCAAGAGAGAGACTGAAGTGCCTGAAGTTAGTATGTCGCCTGAAATGTAGTACTTTTGTTGTGCACACAGATCTGACTCAAATACATACCATTGATACAGAAGTTTCCTCATCTCTACTTCTCTTTTTTATTCTCTCCATGCATTTCTCTGGTGATGTTCTTAGATAAACTAAAAGTAAAAACAATGTCAAAATTTCTAAAATTCCCAGATGTGTACATGTACCATTCGTGCTTTCAGATCATTATGGTAATAAAGATATATCAAGCTTACTATTTAATAATATTACGGGTCTTGCAACTTGATAAACCAGACTTCCCACGAGGACTGCTCTGACCACACCCTGCTCATAATGCCGTCAAGTCAAACAAATGTTCAGTACACACCTATCAAGTCTACTTGTGGCTTCTCAGTTGTCATGAGATAATCAAACCATTCCTGGAAGACTGTGTACTCAACTGTTGACAATGTGCCACTGTGTGTCAAGAAAGTAAAACAAGCATAACATTATCATTTGATAAGTTAATTTGTTGTTGAATCACATCCGTAAGCCCTTTCTCCATAATTAAAATAATCAACAAAAAAGAAGTACGATTATTTGTTATCCATTGCTGTGGTACTTACAAAATAAATGTATAAATTATCACAACTTAATGGCTTTGGTTTGTTTTAAGGGTGGACAATTTTATTGTAATCAATTTTTTTTAAAAGAAGTCACAATCCAGAGGTTATTGATTTATCCAGGGGAAAACATTATTATTCTCTGAACAACTGAGGCCTGATCAACAGAATATCAGTATCTGGAGTTTTCTAACAGATTGGAAGTTTAGAAATGTGAAAAATGACCAATACCTTGTCTAATTGTAGACTGTCAAATGAGTTTCAGTTTACTTCATAGAAACCCAAGTGGAAGTTTATGATGGGAAAAAAACGCTGTGGGAAACACAACCCAGTCCTAGATGCTTCTTCAAGTTCTCCCAAACTTGCATGATTGTTTCTATAACTTGTTATAAACAAGGGTAAAATGTTTTAACATAAATTAAAATCTACTTTTTTAGAAAACAATGTGCACCAAGGGGAGGAAAATCACAGCCTTGTTTAATGTGAATTTTCAAAATATGTTAATTCTCTTTGCTAATGCACCATTGATTACGTCATGATCTCCACAGTTTTCTATATCTATCTAGACATACAAGTACAGCTTTCAGCATACACATTCTTACAGGGTGTTTTCTTATATCATCACAAAAGTGGTAATTTTATTAATACCCTTTGAAAAATTATCAAAATTTTAATGCTTTACCTTCTATGAAGATTTTCCATAAAGCAGAACCTTGTACTGTATGCACTTCTTTCAAGTAGCCTGACAGGTGTATTCTAAAAAAAGTAGGCATTGTAAATTCTCTTTTTCCTTTTAATTTTATTGATTAAAGAACAAAGAAAGTCTTAGATTGTTTATAATAATATTATTTTTTATTTCTTCTTAGATTTTAATACATGTTACATAACATGAGTGCCGCAACCCTTCTCTTTGTGTATACTTTTATGTGTACAGTGTATGTATGATTTGTGCACAAATGCAGAATGTAACCTTTCCTTGTGTACAGTGCCTGAGATCTGTATGTACATGTATGTAAAAACACTGTGTTTCCTACTGTACCTGAGATCGTTGATGAATTTCCATCATTGTGAGAAGGACATAGGACTCAAATAAATAACTCCATCTCTTTGGGTCACTGTACATAAGCTCCTAGAAACAGATGAGTCATACATGAACATGATCAGAGTTATCGATAAGTGCCGGCTGAGAAAGAGCAGAAATATATTTTGCCAAGATCAAAGTGAAAGTTATCCAGTAATTTTTGACAGCCCTGTAATTGTATAGATCTAAGTTTTTGAAACTGGTAATTTTCTGTTTGCCTTTGCCTTCTTTAGCAAGGACCATACAAGTCATGTACATGTGTGACAATATACTGGCAATGTCTGAGAGAAGGAACAACAAAGTCAAATTTGAGACAATAGATTAAATCTGACTACTTATCTCTCATCAGGTAATACCAAAAACTGACAGGCACTGAAAATGTCATACCAGAGTATTGCTCCCATCGACATTCTGCCATTTTTTGACAGGCTCTTCGATTACCTAGTAGAAAGAAAATGGAGAAAATACCTCAATGAAAATTCACTGTACAGATTTTCAGTTCTATTGAAAACTATATGACAAGTGATTATGTTGCACCCGTCAGCTTATCTGGGCCTTCAACACAGCAAGCAAAATAATCAAACTAATCCAAGACAATCAATGATTCAATTTACTGCACCTTATTTGTGGGTTTTAAAGGTAAAAAAATTTATGCAAACCAGAAATTTAGGGTTAGGGTTTCAAATCCCAGAGTTATTCCAAGTTTTGGAAGGTGGAGTGCAAAACTGGATTTATTTGTTTCATCAATAAAGAGTTTTATGCAATTGCCTTCCACTTTTCTTTTACTTGGAGCAAAGCAAACATCTTTGTGCTTGTTTGTTTTCATTTTTATCTTGTTTTAACCGAGAAGGGTTGGGGTTGAATCTTTGGGGCAGCCAATGTTGAATTATGCTGCCCAGCTCCCATCTAAGGTTTCATTCGATGTTGAGTACATGGCGTATGTGATGTCATAAACAAACGGTTTTGGAAACAGTTTACTTTTGGGTTGCACCTTTGCTGGTTACAGAAAACTAAGGGCATAAAAATATATGGAATGTGGACACTAATATTTAGCTCTTATTAACCGAGCTCGAGGTCTGTATGGGAGAATCTTGACCAAGGTCGTAAGTACAGACCAAACGCAGTGATGTCTGTACACATGGCCAAGGTCAAGATTCTCAAGATTCTCCCATACAGACCGACTTAGCTCGGTTAATAAGATGTTTATTATATGGCAAAGAAGAAAACTTCAATTCGTTTAATGTAACTGGTTTGCTGACATTTTGCTTGCGAACGGTGATGAGCTTAACTTAAACCTGCCAAAATTTGCTTGTTCTCTTTACCTTTTTTTTTTTTTGTCATCAGGCTTTTTGGCACTTCCATAAATGATTGAGAAGAAAATAAAAGAAAATGGTGAACATTTTTGTATTTTAGTTTGCTACTTTTTCAACGCAAAATATTGATTTCAGCCAATCAAATTCGAGAATTTGGTAGTTCCCAGTCCTTGTGAGACAGAGCCATATAATAATTTGCCACATTAATTAATTTTGCATTTATTTACTCTTTTAACTTTGTAGTGTATGCGGTGAAATGTGTAATATTTTATAACAAGAGAGTATGTATAAAGGACTATTTTATTATTTGATAATTATATCTGATTTTCTGATACTCAACACCTTGCAGTGAAACCAAATTGCACTTATGCTTTTGTTTAAATTAAGTTTAAGTTTGTGTACTTAATTCGTAACCTACCTCCACCAATGAGTTTTGCTTGAAAAACTGCAGAAGACTTGTTTTTCCACTGCCTATGTTTCCTTCAATAGCCACCTTGAGTAAAAGAAAAAAGAACTTTTATGGTACAAATAGTTTTGTTAACAATTCTGAAAAGGCACTTAAATGACATGTGGAACACAACCTGGTAATAGTTTGACCTGTACTTACTGTAATATTTCTGTTTGATGAATAGCCATTGCTTCCATTGACTCCACTACATGTACTTCCATTTCTAGTGTTATTTCCAATCATCCTGCTTGATATGCAGCCTGAAATTAACGATTTGCCAATTATTCAGTGTTAATTATATATTGAGCAAATTAATAAGACGAGCATTGAAGCATTTTTTTCGAAGGCAATGTTCTCCTCGACTCGTAATCATAATATTTGCGTGTACAACTCGAAGCAAAAAACTCTGCATAGCTCAACAGCAATAATTGCTACAAATAAACTTCCAAGCTACAGTCAATAAACATAACCACATGCAATAACTTCTTGTTCTGATAAGCTTATATTCAACGAGAACATATTTGATACCATACGCAACGCGTGCGGTACGGTCGCTACCTTGAACAACACAAGAACGTGGTGGCTTCTACACTACCTGAGAGCGTGCAAAATTTTAAACTTATTTCTCAATGCAACAGAACAGTATAGAAACAATGTACGTTTAAAAAAAAATGTGACTGACCAAATAGAGCGTTGATTTTGTCCCTAGAAATCGCTCTTCTGAAGTTTTGCAAAAGATTTATGTGTGCGTTATTTGAAATACGCGCGCAAATTTCGACCACACGATCCCCGAGTTGTCGCTTGTGCCTGAGCTTGCCCGTATGACATCACAACTCGCACAAAGTAGAAAAAGATGCAGAAATATCGTCTAAATTACTAATCTGCTACTTTCAGGAAGAAACTGAAGAAGGACTTTAACATACCTTTCAAACCGTTCTTCGTTGTTCTTGATAAGAGCGCGAAAAACGGGTGAAATTTGAAAGTCATGTTAAATTTCTACGTCGTTCCAAGTGATACTTCAGCCAGCGGAGTCTTCAAAAACGCACATGCTACATAGATGTCACGAAAGTCACGTCTTCTTGTCACGCCAGATAACAACGTGATTTTTCTGCTCTTCGACTTCAGATGCAGGTGCCGATGATTTTTGCTGTAAAAAGGAAAATAAATTAAAATAACTACCATTTAGCTCGCAAGATTTGAGCGATATTAGTTAAACTCGACACCATAGACTAGAGGAGATATGGGCTAATTTAGAATATATAGACTTATGTATACATATTTTTATTGAAATGCAATAGCAATTTTAATCACATGTTAGCCCATTTGATCATTTTAACAACTACATGGGACTCTTATTCTTTTCCATCTTTCTCCATCGCCGAAGGAGAAAAACAGCTTAATTTAAATATCATCATGACTTGACTCGACCAAACAAGCGTCTTTTACAAACTTAAGCCTATCTATTGTATGCAATCACCTACTTTAGCTTCCAGCCGGTTTCTCCAGTTTTAACCTTCCATTACTGTTTCTATCTTCGCGTCGTTTCGGGTTTATTTCGGCGTAAAAACAACAACGAACCTCATTGATTTGTTCCAGAAATCTACACAGGCGCTACTCTTACAGCCATAAAACTTGGAGCCTGGGCACCACAATTCAAAACATGGCGTCTGCTAAACAGGTAAAGAAGTTCAAAATTTCATTCCTTCGATCCTTGGAAGGAATCTACGAGTGGGCGTTGATGCCGCCCTCATCTAAAGCTGCTGTTTACTGGCTTGCATTAGTGGCGGGCTCGTTTATTCACGATTTTCTTCCGCTGCCGCAGTCCTATCTCTCGAACAAAAGAAACGTGTTCAACGTGTACTTTGTGAAGTTGGGCTGGGGATGGACATTGGGTCTCTTGATTCCCTTCATTTCTCTTACTTCATCCGTGTACACTTCTTTTAATCCGACTGCGACGTTGAAACACCTGAGCAGAATGGCCGTGGGCACCTTTGGATGGTATTTCTGGGTGAACCTGTTTGTTTACATCGAGGAGTTAACCGGCCAATGCGAAGGAGAAGAAACGTTGTCTTCAAAGAAAACTTGCCACTTCCAGGGATTTCACTGGGATGGCTTTGATATATCTGGACACACTTTTCTTCTGACTTACAGCGCTTTAGTCATCAGTGAAGAAATCCAAGTAAAAAGGTGGTGGTCAACCGAGCAAAGAAACACGAGAGGAACAACTTGGTTTGATCGCAGGCTCTCTTTAGTCAGTCCACTGGTAGAGTTGCTTTTCATCTGTATAAGCTTGCTGCTGATCTTGTGGGAGTTCATGCTGGTTTGTACCACGGTTTACTTTCACACTGTTCCTCAAAAAGTACTTGGAGCTTTAGTAGCCTTGTTTACCTGGTATGTTACTTACGGAGTGTGGTACAAGAATGAACCATCGCCTGGTCGACCATGGACCCTATGATTGAATGCTGAACAGTGCTTATAAAATCAATTACAAGACTGAGTTATTAGATCTTTCCAAGGTTGAAGGTCTTCTCTCTAAGTCTAACAGACTGTCAGTTTGTTGTTGCTACTCAGCTTTTAGATATAGTTATATTATATTTGGCCACTTATCTGAGTTTCAAGAATTGGTGCATTGATCATGCTTTTTTTTTACAACTAATTTATTCTCTATTTTTGTTATCCAAATAAGAAGAAGAATTATTTAGGGCTAAAAACCCATACATACTACACAAATTATTTAAACTCCGATTTGGCTTACTGAGTTGTTCTTGAGACTTGAGAATCATTTATTTGAAGCCAAAATTGTAAGTTTGCAGCTTTCTTACAGAATTTACATATACCATACATGCAACCTATATTTTTACACAATTACATATCAAACTTGCAGCTGCTTGTGGGGTGATGTACAAACTAAATAAAACAAATTAAAACAATTACAAAAGTTTGACATTTTAAACGGTAAAAAAGAGGAAGACTTTTACCACACTTTTTTTTTTTTTGTATTTTATTGATATTTATGTAAGTTTACAAATAAGAGTGACAAAAACAATTGAAATTACATTTGCAGATAAGAGAAAGAAAAACTAAATAAACTAACGTGAGTACAGATGGAAAAAAAAACGAGGAATACTATTACTAATAAGACTACTTAAGAGGAAAATACTAATACACCCAAAATACTTACTAACTATTTATATTAATGAATAAAAACTACGCTAATTTTTACTTTTTTTAGAAGAAACTACATAGACTAACGCTAGTATGGATGAAAAAAAAAAAAGAAAAGAAAAGAAAAACAAGAAATACTGTTACTAATAACACTACTTGTAAGGAAAATACTAATATACCAAAAATACTTACTAATATATTAATAAAACTATGTCAATTGTTACATTTTTTAGGCTGCAGGCCTAAATACAATTGTTTGTAATAAAGTTCTTCCACTTGGCGTCATGAAATGTTTGCTTGCCATTAGAATCGGAAATAACCGTTTCGATTTGATATACTGAGGAAACTTTTGCGAGAAAGATCTTTAATGACGGAGGAAATCCTTTATTTTGACAGGAGTAAATGTGTTGTTTTGCTAAGATCAACAGATGGTTGAGAAGATAAAAGTCTACTTGTCTGTTCCAAAGTCCAAACATTTTGTCGACATCTGATAGTGCTTCGATTTTTATTTCTATCGTATTTCGCCAAGTAATTAGTTCTCTCCAGAAACTGTCGGAATATTCACATTTTATTAGTAGATGTTTGATAGACTCACTTTCTTTTTTGCAGAAAGTGCACAGAGGCGAAGGTACTTGGCCAATTTTGTGGAGAAACTTGTCGCTAAATATCTATGTAATATCTTGTATTGGAATTCACAGGATCTAGAATCAATAGCTACTTTGAAGAGAATTCGATATATCTCTTCCCATTCCAGTGTCTCGCTCTATGTCTCTGTATACCTTAGCTGTGTAGTTGGTACACTCTCGTTCTTTGAGCGAACTTCGTTATGAATGCTCTTGGATATGACGTTGTCCAAGTTTACATTGTGGCCATTTAGGTGTAACTGTACGTTACTGGAAAACGTAGAGTTTTTTGAAAAATTATTGCAGGTTTTTAAATGTTGTCGCCACTGTGCAGGTAATGCGTCTATGATCGCCATTAGCTGAAACTTTTCTTTGGATGTAAGCGAAGAGCTTGTAATAATTTGAAACCCTGTGAATACTGCATTTTCTTTAGGCGTCAGATCCCCAAGTGTAATAATTCCTTTTCTAAATAACTCTTCGTAGTATTTAAAATTATTTACTCTATAGTTGATCATTTGCTTCTTTAAGTCCCCTCCTATCTACCTTGCTGACAGAGTCGCTTTGATCTTTCCTATCATCCCTGGGTTGTCACTAAGGGGACTCTAAGCAGGGCAAAAACTTACGAAAAAAGATGGGAGAGCCCTCTAAGCTAATCTTTTGTAAATTTAAACTTCGCTCGTGCTGATTTCCTGTACAGGGCTCAAAATAACGGCTGGTCAACGGACTATGTTCGGCCAGAATGGTTACTTGATCGGCCAAAAACTTACTCGCTGGTCATGTTGACCAGTCATGTCAAGTTGAGACGGTCACGTTGTTTATTCTTGAATAAACAATCAAATCTTCAACTATAACTCTTAGATTTTTAATTTCTTTTTTATTATGACCTCTCACACGAAAACATACACCAACAGGTATCTGTTTGAACGGCTAAAAATTGTTCACATGCTGTTTGTCAGTGTCATGCGTTCAAAGGTTTACGAAAAAATATCGGGGAGCCCTCGAAAAATTCCGGAAATTTCGGTCGGAAGTCAAATGGAAAGGTTTCGGTTCGATCCGACCGGAATATTGGGGACTACCTCACTTCCGTTCCATTTTGATAGACCGGCTCGTTGCCCTACTTCTCTTCAGTAGATTTTCACTTCACTTCATGTGGTGGATTAGGGAAAGGAATAGCAGATGATAAGAGCCATTCTTCTCGGTTGGCTTGGTTTGATCGGATTTCCTCTGTTAGACCCGCTGGTCTCTGACCGGTCAGTCTGGCATAATAGAAAGCACCCTTAATTTCGCTCACGCTGATCTCATGCACTTTAATTCAAATACCTTGGGAACCAGAACTTTTTGTCACAATTGCAAATGGAAAATGTAAGAGGAAAGCTAACCTGCAAACACAGACAGATTTCTGTCAACGTTCAAATAGGTTCGAGTCGACTCGAGGGAGGCCCGGCTTCCACCTTGAAAACCTCAGCTTGGGTGCGCAAGTCTACTACTGGACTTTTATCACATGCCAAAGTGACGTCTGTGAATTACCGTTGCTAATCGTGTTCCATTGTCCTGCCGTTCGCGGCATTGTCCTGCCGTTCACGTTGAAAACTTCTCCTAAATTATACTAAGGAGTCAAAATTCGGTGACACCGGTTCGTGTTGTTCAATTGCCATTTCCGATTATTTGAAAACGTTAAAATTACGAAATGCCGTAAAGTAGATGCCTGCCGTAATGCAGGCTATGAAAGCGTCTGATACAGTAAACTATATAGCCTGGCCGACCTCTCCAACCTCCGTTTCAAAATGAGTATTAATGATTATCTTTCACCAAGAGGCCAGTGGTGCACCTCGCTTGTTCAGTTTTGTTTATTTTTACTTGGATGTTTCTGTACTTTCACTTCGTTTCGTTTTGAAACAGAGGCAAATCAAAAACGGCCTAACACAAGTCAGGAACGGATGAGGGGATGTGTTTTGAACAGTGAAGAGGGTCCGAAAAAGTAATTTGTAACGCCCTTACATGTACACGGATAGGAGCGCAGAGGAAATGTACAGTATGAATACAGACTCGAGAGGTATAGCTGGGACGGCGGAAATGTACAGTGAGAGTGACTGACTAACCCAGTGGAGGATGGAGGCTAGCTAGAGTGTAAATGATACAGTCAACCGTGACACAGCTTAGAAATAAACCATCAATCGACAAGAAAAAATTTCTCCTCAATCAACCGTCAATATTTCAACCACTTCTTAATAGTCTTACACGCTGGCAGGCAGGGCTTATTGCCATTTATTTTCACTTTATTCAAGTCATTCTTAATACCGCAGAAATACAAAGAAGCCCGGGCGGTGGGTCGCAAGCCAGAAATCCCTTATTTGTTTTCATAGCAGTCCCGGCACAGTACGGGGCAACTTGTTTGTGTTTTGTTTTGGGGTCCGCTTGACTCAAGCGTTAAAATTCACTAAGGTCACGGAAAAAATCTGATCACAATGTAGTGAAATTCAGCTTCGAACTCAACTTTAGACATTCACGATATATTTCTTATCTATTCACGATTCACAGCCAAGAACTTTTGCATTTCACACCTCACGGAATGCACTTCAATCACGATTCACAGAACAGTTTTTTTTTTTTTCAAATCACGATTCACAGAGCACAAAAAAACCGGATCACGGCGTCACGAAAATACCCTCGCCCCCCCTCCCCCCCCCCCCCCCCTCACAACTGGACGCTGATGCCTCCCTCATCTAAAGCAGTAATGAGATAGTAATGGCGGGGTCAGTTTTATTCACGAGTTTCTCTCTCGAACAACAGAAACGTGTTCAGCGGCGTCTACTTTTCAAACTGCCTGGCGATGGACATTGGGCTGTTGATTCCCTTCATTTCTCTTACTTAATCCGTGTACACTTCTTTCAGTTTAATCCGATTGCGATGTTGGAACACCTGAGCAGAATGGCCGTGGGCACGTTGGATGGTATTTCTGGGTGAACCTGTTTGTTTTCATCGGGGAGCTAACCGGCCAATGCGAAGGAGAAGAAACGTTGTCTTCAAATATGACTTGTCGCCTGCAGGGATTTCACTTCAGGCTTCAATATATCTGGAAACGCTTTTCCTATGACTAACAGCGCTCTAGTCATCAGTCAAGAAATCCAGGTTATAAAAGATGGTGGTCAGCTGAGCAGAGAAACGCAAGAGGAACAGCTTGTTTTGGCAGGCAAGCTTTTGTCAGTCCACTGGCAGAGTTGCTTTTTATGTGTAAAGGCTTGCTGCTGGTCTTGGGAGTTCATGCTGGTGTGTACCATTGTCCATCTTCACACTATTCATGAGAATGTACTTGGAGTTTTAGCAGCCTTGTTTACCTGGTATATTACTTACAGAGTGTGGACGAGAATGAAGTTTCGCCCGGTTCACCATGGACCCCTATGAATTAATGCCCGCTAGTAATAGTGCTTAAAAATGTTTCAAGACTGACTGATTAAATCCGGTTTCTATCGTTAAAAGTATTTTTCTTTGTAGCCTGTTCCAGGCTCTCGGTCAGAGGGGACGACCGAGAAGGCGGGCGGGCGACATCCCGCTCGTCGCCCGCCCGCTTTTTCGATCGTCGCGGCCACTTACCCGAGAGCCAGCTGAACAGGCTATTGATTTAATAACAGAACTGTTTGTTGGTGTTACTCAACTTCTAAATGTAGCTATTTTATTTGTTCAGCCAATATATGTAAGGAGATTTTGTAAAGTTCTTTTATTTCTAGCCAGTGTTGTAAGTTTGCAGTTTTCTTCTTGGGTTATCTTTTTTAGCCTGCTTGCGGAGCCGCTTCAAATGAGCATTGATGGTAAACTTACTGAGAAGGAGTGGTGAAAACGCCTGTTAGTCCGTTCACACGCTTGTTCAGTTTTGTTCATTGCCGGTCTTCGTTTTGAAACAGAGGCAAATTTGGGAAGACAGATAGGAATGATAAGGGGATATTTTTCTAACAGTGTAGAGGCATAGCCGGGAGGACTTAAAACGAAATGTGACAGTAGGTGGAGGACGGAAGCTTGAGAAAACCACGACGGCAACGGCAACGCTGTGCTCATGTGTTCTAATTCTTGGTAAATTTCTTTGTCGTCCTCTGCAAAACAACAACGTGAAATGACCATATTCTGCATTGTCTGGAGAGCGTGAACCACGACAGTTAATGTCGAGGAAAAGGTTGTTGTTATTCATCGTGGTAGATGTAGTAATAAAATGTATTATCGTTTGTCTCACGATGTAGTCACTTCAGATGTAGATCGCGACGTTTCGACTGCTTACTGTTAGTCTTCTTCAGGCGATAAGGCCGACTGATTGCTCGGTATTATACCGTGATGATACCGTAATGATACCGTGCAATCAGTCGACCTTATCGCCTGAAGAAGACTAGCAGTAAGCAGTCGAAACGTCGCGATCTACATCTCAAGTGACTACATCGTGAGATAAATGACAATACACTTTATTACGACGGTTAATTTTTAAAATTTTTATTTCTAATTTATCAATGGGTCCTAGATTCAATTTCGTGATAGCTATGACAGTGATAAACAAAGTTAATGACTTTAGTGTACCGCGAGATTCATAGGTAAAATATAAAATCACTTTTTAATCAATCGACGTTGTCTCGGCGTCGCCGTCGTGGTTTCTTTAAGCTCCTCACGCATGCACGACGGCGACGGCGAGGACGACGCCTATTGAAAACTGTGTTTATATTTTACTTTGAAATTTCGCTTTTATTTAGATCCATTCAGTGTGTTTGTCGGTATTAAAACTTGCCCCTGCTGAATATGCTACGAATGCGTTCAGTCCCAAATAGAAATACGAAAAATTAGCCGTAGTGGGTCCCGTTGTCAAAAAACTTGGAAATTGGTCTCTTGATTTGCAGAGGACGACAAAGAAATGCACCAATAATTATAACACACGTGCACAGCCATTGTTCTGCTCATTAAACCTTTTGTTTAGTGACGTTCTCGTTGCCGTTGCCGTCATGTTTTGCGTAAGGTCCGTGAATTGTGCAAACGAGCACAATAGCAAGAAGTGAAACAGAAGCTGACTGGGCGTGAGCGCATTCTTCTTTGTAAGAACGCAAGGGTTCTACAATTCTTATTTATTCAGTTTCACTTGTTTATTATCAAAAGGATAAATATATCATTCACTTAGCTCTTTCACGGTTATTTCTAAATTAGAGTTGTCCGTCAGTAACACCATTTTCTTCACTCCACAAAAAAAAAAAAATCACTAACAGTTATATGTAAATAAGTTGTTTATGAATATCGTGACAAATCCTTGGAAGAAGCATGTTATGAAACAGTGGATCCGTGGCTAGAGATGTGGTCAGAAACGCAACGTGGTAAAACCTGAGGTATTCAGGAGGTCATCAGCGTTTTCTCGCGGCATTTTGTTAAAATTCAGTCCAAGGTAACCAGCCTACGTGTAGACTAGAAAAATGGTCTGGGTTATGCTACACGTAAGCTACAAATTAAAAATAAAAAATACTAAGTCAGACTGTACATTCCTTCAGGTTAAGGCAGCCGCACACTAGTTGATTTTTTGTCGACCGACAAAACAATCTTCACTTGTTGGCTAGTGTGCGGTGAATTCAGACAAGTCCGCGACAAGATCGGGGCCTCTCGGGCGATATCTGACAGTGCAATTTACCCCGACAAAACATCTGCAGTTCTACCACAAAAAATCGGCTAGTGTGCGGCAGCCTTCAGTAGTTAGACAAGACTCAGACAACACCCTCTCTTGTCGTTCACTCAAATGGGCTGCACATTCATTATGCTGGCATGACTTCGCTATCCGCAGAAAGTAAAATCTGCTAGTTTTCATCAAATATTCTCGGCAGAGAAGCTAGCAGAGTTTATCGATTGTCCAATACTACAATTGTCTCAGAAGGAAATCCAGTCAGTTCCACGAAGATGAAGCGATAGTCAAAATTTCCACGTGATCCCTGAAACCGGAAAACAATAAACTGGCTCAGTCAATATTCTATTTTCGTATTCTCGGTATTAGACTGGAACTAGCTTGCAACTGAGGCTAATGTATTGATCTCTTTTTAACGACATTCCCCCGCATGACCCTCCATTGCAAGCTAGTTCCACTCCAGTCTAAGAGTGCAATAGTTCTCCTCGTTATAATATAACAACTGCCCTGTCAAGTAGGTTGCTGACAAGAATATAGCTTGGGATTGAAAGGGCGGTCTTATTTCTTTACAATTTTTTTTTTTGGGGGGGGGGGGTTGCTGGTCTTCAAGAATGCTTGTCTCAGACGAACACATATGTTAGGATATAAACGTTTGTTTTCTTATTTTTGACTCTATTTTGGAACCCATTTAGAGGAGATAGATATCGGGGTCGCCAAGTAACCACTTACAGATATCAATTAGGACGTGGCACCGGCCTGGGAAGAGATACCATACAAAAGATTGTTGTGCTTTTAGTAAGTACTTCACGGATGTAGGTAGACATATAGCTGCGCTTGCGTTTCTCTTTGTCGCTCCCTTTGCACTCCGGTTTTGAGCGTCGACTTTTTAAGTTTTGTAGACATTTTTCGCGTCAGTCCCGCTTGGTTATCGTAGCTCAAGCTAAGGGAAAGTCTATGTTTTTGGTGACTAAGGCTCTCAATTACGTGTAACGACAAAACTACTTCGTCGCCGAACACACAAAATTTTCAAATCAGTTTTCTGAATGCCTTAGTCCCTTTCTGAGATATACAAACTCTATCTAATACACTGACAAAGCCTCTACATAAAGAAAAAGTTAATCTAAAGTGGTTAAAAGAGCAATTCACACCCGTAGGTAAGTCTTTTTTCGACACTTCCTTTTAAAACTACAGGAATTGTTTAACGAGTAGTTTTTTCAGACATTGTGCACAAGATGACGCTCTCGATTTTGAGTTACTATTAATACCTGTTTTACGTCAACATGAACTGTTCCTTTCCGTTTAGATCCTTTCAAATAAAACTTGACTCTCATGTAGTTCTCACCATCAACTAAGTATTCTTGGTAACTGTAATGCAAAATAAAGGATATTGATAAAGAACTTTACTTAGGACAAATTTAATGGTACAGTTGTAAGTGTGACTTCGGAAATCACAGTGCACAGTTGAAACCTGTTATCTCGACCTCTCTACTGTCTTGAACACAAATCATTTTTCTGTGGATTCGTTTTTCAGCCATTTACAATCGCCTATCTCAAACTCCTGCCATCTTGATTTTTTGGGGGGTTTCATTGAGACTTTGACATAGCGGTGTTAAACTTATCACATTACAATACTATACAACAAGTTTCAGCCGCTAGTTTCGGGCTCAAGTCTGAATTGTGAAATCTCAGAAAAAGTTTGGCGCATAAAAGTTCCTTTATCTTCATCAAAGTAGAGGATATGGCCGATAAAAAGCTTCTGATGTTTCCTTTTCCCAATGACCTACTTTTCCCCTAGATGCTCTCGGCAAAATTTGAATTTGAAGCCCTAAGCGAGATGGTGAGTACCCCTTGTCTCCTCCGCAGCCGTTATTAGGGTCGTCACGCAACGCTTCTCCCCCACTAGTTAGTTAGTTAGTTAGTTAGTGACGACCCTAATAACGGCTGCGGAGGAGACTAGAGTACCCCCGGCCTATGTATATGGAGTTCCCCTGGGACTTTTCTACATGATAAAATAGCATAACATAGCTTGGTAACCAAGTCCTTCTATGATGCAATAACATTGAAACATTAGTGTGAGGTGACAAAACACCTGGAATAGAAGGCCCAGGTTAAGCACAATTGTTTTTTGAGTTTATTCATTATTTCTCTCAGCTCCATTATATCCAATCTAGTAATTATCCACTTAACATTCATCTACTTACATTAAACTATACAGTGAACAATCAAAAATAATTATTACTACCTTTAATTCTACCATTAATGACTGCTATTCCTTTCAACAATACAAAGAGCACTTATGTAACGTTATATTTCTTATACTTACATGATCACTGAATACAGGAAGAAAACATTGCTTTGGATAACCTAAAGTTACTTTACATTAATTATTTTAATGATTAGGAATCACTTTAATTACAATGAAACTTGTGAAACTAACAAGAAAGTGGAGGAGACATCTTTTGTTTCTCATATTATTTATGCTTTGATATGTTTGAACTTATTGAAGCTATTAAGCATAATAAAATACTATTCAAAGAGTACAATACCTTACATGCCTCCTCCTTCCTCTTGAGGTTGTTTCTCCATGACCCATGATGGGTTCACCAACAGCCTCCACCACCTGCATAATTTAACATTGACAGAGGTATTTATCAGAGATCACCTATGGAATGGTCAGGGAAAAGGGGGAGTGAATAGGCATGACATAAAAGAAACACTGGACTGTTGTTACATGAACAATGGAGAGGTACACGTACATGTAGTCAAGCACTAATCTAATTCAAAACAGGACAAGTGTTCTTGCTAGTAGTGAACCAATGAATAGTCATTTACAGAAATTTGATTTTATTTTTCACTTTACAATGTAATTTATAAAGCAAAATTATATTATATCTTAATTTCAGATTTAGTTATTTATTTCAGTATATCTTTCTTTTAATTTTGTAAGATTTGCAGCTCATCTATATAAATACAGTCTGTGATGCTTAATGCTATAAAATCATTAGTAACTTTCTAATAAAAGATTAAGACAAAATCCGATAGGAAATCGAGCTATTTCAGTTTTCAGTGGACAAAAACCTGGTACCAGAATAATTCTAGTTATTTTACATGTCCTTCTTTCATTTTCTTAGAGCTAATTGCTAAAACACAGTCAGGTGGCAAAGTTCACATGGTCTACATTATGGGATAAAAAATCTGTAATAGATAGAAGGTTAAGGGGTAAAAAATAGGCTGAATTTTAGCGTTATGGAGGGTAACTTGAAATTTCAATTTTTGGCTCCTTCACTGTAACTTAATCGTACATTGTGTGAATATGAGGGTAAATTATTTGGTAAAATTTCATTATCAGTTTCATTTCACCAGTACTTTCAAATGTTACATACGAAGTTCAAAATTTATTTTTGACATTTGGTGTTGTTATAAAAATATTTTTTTGAAGAAGATATTCAAGTCACACAGAAGTTTGCAATATGATGCAAATAATCTTGGTACAAAGTTTTTGACCACTTGCTACTCAAATGTCTGGTGGATTCCTTCGTAATGTCTTTGGAACTGATTCCAGACTGTCCAAAAAAGAGTAAGAAGTGTGTGTACTCAGTTTTCAAGGTTTCCGTGGCAACTAAATAACTGTCTACCTCAACAAACCAACTAACTATTACTGTTACAAATACTGCCCCTCTCACTGACACTAACTTAATTAACTCACCTCTGCACTTGCTTTAACCTTCTTGAGAGCACTGGCATACACTCTGTTTGCACTGAAGCCAAAAAACAACTCACTGACAACAAACCATATCAATACACCTGTGAGAAAGAGAATTGTAAAATACTTTGGTTTTGTTTAAATGAGCGATCCCTCACCAATAAACATTTCAGAACAGTTTTTTTTATAACTGAACAATTTTTTTATTTCTTTAATTATTTTTATAAAGAACCACAAGTGTGGACAAGATGTTGAGTTTTTCTCAAATATCAATTATCTTTGCAAGCCTCTGCGCTGATGTTACCTGAAACTTGAGAAGGCAATTAGCACTCGCATACTCATGCAGGCAAGTCTCTTTCCTTTCTGGTAAATGAACTTTGAAGGTTGGTACTGTCAAAATTAATTTCATCCTTGAGTTTGTTAAATCCAATCTTGAAAAGACAAAGAAATCTTCAAAAAGGGAATACATTTACATTTTTACAACTTTATTTTAGCCAGACCTACTCCGGGTTCGAATCCCGTTGAAGCCCTGATTTTTTTCAGGCTTCTTCTTTCCAGTTGCTTAAATTGGAAAAAATTTACTGCGATGATCATACTTCACTTTCATCTACTACCGCAGTTCAAATATGAATTATTTCATATATACTTCACATCATTTCACTCACGGGAAGATATGAACTCAATTAATTGACCTCGCTCCCAATATGTGGCTTCATAGCTCAGTTGGTAGAGCATCGCACCGGTATCGCGGAGGTCACGGGTTCGAATCCCGTTGAAGCCCTGATTTTTTTCAGGCTTCTTCTTTCCAGTTGCTTAAATTGGAAAAAATTTACTGCGATGATCATACTTCACTTTCATCTACTACCGCAGTTCAAATATGAATTATTTCATATATACTTCACATCATTTCACTCACGGGAAGATATGAACTCAATTAATTGACCTCGCTCCCAATGTGTGGCTTCATAGCTCAGTTGGTAGAGCATCGCACCGGTATCGCGGAGGTCACGGGTTCGAATCCCGTTGAAGCCCTGATTTTTTTTTTCAGGCTTCTTCTTTCCAGTTGCTTAAATTGGAAACAATTTACTGCGATGATCATACTTCACTTTCTTCCTTTATGATAGTTACCAATTGCCTTTTTACTTGGAAGCCAAACAAAAGACACCCTCTTGGCCTCTCCACCCTAGTCCTTAAATTAACACACCAGATTGCAACTTGATGTGGGTAACACATATATGTTACAGTAGCAGATCTAGGGGAGGGGCTCGGGGGGGGCCTGGACCCCCCCCCCCCCCGTCCTTATTTTGGGTGGAAAAAGAAGAAATGACTGAAGGAAGAAAAGCCGGCAGGGCAAGTAAAACAAAACTGTGCCCCCCCCCCCCCCCCATTAGCTCAAAGTCTGGATCTGCCACTGTGTTATATGGGAAACAAGCAATAAAATAAAACACAACAAGTTACCAGTGACTGCAAAGCCAACTAGAATAATGCCAAAGTAACTGACATCCTTCCCAGCTTGGGCAACTGGAAGAATAAGGTAAAACAAAAATTCATTCATTACTGGTAAACTATAACCTTCTCATACATAATATAATATGATGGGTGGTTCCAAAAACTATCCATTACCACTCCACAGCTGGCATCGGAAAGAGGTGGAGAGTGGGGTGCTAGAATTGAATGATGCATAAGCAGTTTGCAAGATTTGCATTTCCCAGTTTAGGCGTGGTAGAAAGCCTTTTAAAATATAACCAAAACAATATCTAAATACTTAAAAAATATGTTTCATGAGCAGATAAAGAATTACCATAATTGCTAATTCTAGAGAACCTGAAATGTCTCTGAAGTAATCTTACTGTGACAATGCTCTTCTAGTTTCAATAACATCCTTGATTTGTGAAAACTGTACAGAAGTTCACTTGCTTTTACAAACTCTATGCCGTAAGGGGCCTTCAAAGATAATTTTGGGGGTTATTTCTTGATCTCTTCTGATTCTTATCTTCAGGAGACTTGATGAGAGAATCACTTTCCTTGATTGGTGCTTCTTTCATTGGGAGGGGAGGTAAGTAGAACGTATCTATAGACAAAGGGTTACCTCATAAGCATACATGTACTTATTTCATTTCAATTGCTGGTTAAGCAGAAAAGTGTGAGGCAGCAAGTCATGTGAGCCATTCTGGTTAGCCTAAATAACAGTCTGTTTAATCTAAATAGAACCTGGTTGGCTACCTCACCCCCTCACCGCCCCCTCCCCACCCCCTGGCTTGGAGCCAGTAGGGATTAGTCGTTCCCTTGCTGGTTAGCAGAGGTTAGCCTATATAGCACTCCGTATAGTCTAAATAGCACTCTGGTTAGCCTAAGTTAGCTTAGATAGCATGTGGCTGGCCTTTCTATTTGGGGTTAGGAATCCTTGCTCGCATGCCTCGCAGGCTCACGAATTAGGAACACTTAATTTCAGTTTGTCGGTAAAACAGAAAACCTAACCCAAACCTTTGGCTCCCACTGTTAGTTCTGTTTGTGGTTTTTCGTGCGACTCGACCAACTCTTGAAATACAGAGCTATCTTTCCTTTCCTCGGATTTCTTCAAAGAGTTAGAGAGGAATCTTCGAGAATGTCTGGCACTCGCCCTGCACACGAGAAGATTGTCTCCATGTCTTGCAAGGTCCCTCTTTCTGAATACTACAGGAAAAGCAGAGCACTGTCTTATAATTAAGACTCTTGAAGGAAGACCTTTTGGCAAAATCCCGTAAATATTTTTCCACGCAAGCATCCTCTAGCTTATATTTTCCTGATATTTTCAAAAAACCTCTACCATAGACGCCATTTTGTTTTTGTTTCGCGAAGCACGCTGGGATGACTTGTCCCAAGCCCACCGAGGGGCTCACGCAATTTTTGGAGAGGAGTGCGTGACGAGCCTGAATGAAGCTTACTTGTCCCAGGCTCCCAGCAAACTTTCTCTGTGCCCTACGATCTGGATCAATTCATTTTGCCGTTTATCCTTTTAGGCAAAATGAAAAAATTCTAGTGCTCTAATGAATCCGCAAACTTCGATATCTAGCAAATGATTTTGAATAATTGTCTCTAAGTCACACGGAAACTGTTCAACAGCCTCCAACTGTTCTCTTTGCGCGCAAGAAAAGAACCGCGCGCAACCAGGCACCAGGTTTACTTCCCTCGCAGTTTTCCGAGACCATTGGAAATATGAATCACAGTACAAATTCAGACTTGTTTTTTCGATGTTCATGAATTTCGATATGACTTAGATATGATTGGGTGGAGCTCTGATTTCGCTGGGTTATAACAAGAGATTAATGATAATCTCTTGATTATAACTTGAAGACAGCTTGCCTTCGTTTCGTTGTTTTGACTGAAAAAATTACTAATGTTCACATTGGAACGTCTACTTTATCAGAGAATTTTATAATGCTAAAAGTGTAAACATCGCGTCTAGCGTCGCGTGCTATCAGATTAGGGGATTTTCAACCCTAAGCCTTGCGCGAGATAAAAATGACGTGGGAAGGATATTGCGTAAACTATGAATGAATTTGGAGACAGAAAAGCGAAAGTCATCAACTGCACATCTGCCGTATTTAATAACACCTTTTAAACTTTCCTCTTCACCTTGACACAGTTCATTAGTTTCGTACAGCGAGGAAAGCTAGTTTTCTCTGGTTAAAGCAGGGACGCGCATACTACTACTTGGCTAAGGGCAAGACTCCCCCCCCCCCCCCTCCCCCCAAAAAAAGAAACTGCAATAAAAGTGAATTTAAAAGATTTTTGGTGAAACCAAGAAGAGCGGAACATCCAAGAACACTTTAAAAAGCAAGCAAACAGCTTAACGCATATTACTAATTGCTAAAGACTTGCCGATAAGAGCTTAATTGCTACAGATCGCCTCATTTATGCGTGAAAAGTTCGTCATTTGTACTGTGGCTCTCAGTGTCGCAATTGGCAGAATTCAATCTCATTCCCAAGGTCTCACGCTTTTCTAAATTCGAGCCAATCAAAGGAAGCCATTAAGTAAGAGGTAAAGGTAAAGTCTGCATAGGAGCCAAGTGGCCCATCAGGCCGGAGCTTATCCCGGTTTCTGCAGCATGAAGCGACTAGGAGTATTTCTACACCCTCCAGCTGGACGCGATGGTAGTCCATAAATTTTCCGGTACCCATTTATACACCTGAGTGGAGAGAGGCACTGTGAGAGTAAAGTGTCTTGCCCAAGAACATAACACAGTGTGCCCTGCCAGGGCTCGAACCCAGACTGCTCGATCCGGAATCGAGCCCACTAACCATGCGACCACAGAACCTCCTATAGCCATTAGTAATAGTTCAACTTGATTGGCCACTGGCTCGCGGGAAAAAAATCTTTGAAAAGCCTGCTCGCAAATGTGATAAAACGAGATCCAATACTAGAGATGTACACATTTCTGACTCACTTTAATATCCCGGAAGTGAATGTTAGCACAAGTCCTCTTTATAGGCGACGGGAGGCCATTTTGTGTAACGAAAGCGGGTTCTTTTTAAATCTTGTCATATTTTGTAGCCGTCACTTCTGAAGATGTATGTTGTAGCATACGAAACGTCAAGTTTAATATACTATGCGGAACCTGTTTGTTATGTTTGTAACAGCTGTTTTTTTTTTTCTCTTTCTCCTAAAAGCGGGCTTTGTAATTTTAACTCGTTCATTGTGACACATCGTAGTCTGTTAATGCTTGGGGAATGCGCCTCACAAGACTTACTGAGACAGTTTTCTGATTTAGCGTTGATACAGGCCCACACAGGCTATATACGGGGTATTTGACCCCAATAACGGACCCCTTGGTCAGCGGATATCGTACTAAGTTTTAAAAAAAAACTGCTCAAGAAGCATTTTCAGTTTCTCTTTAGAGGCATAGGAGATTGCGTATGCTGCCTAAATTACCAAATATATATTTGTAGTTCTTTCGTATTGGCTCGATCGTTACAACCAATAAAGGTAAGTGGTGTTTTGATCTTTCAGGAATTAAAAATCGACCTTGTGGACAATCGATGCTGCGGGCGAGAAACATATGCTTCCGCAACGTTAGTTCCAGTTGTGTAAGGAAGAACAAAAACTTGCGTTGATTTGAACTTGCTCGATATACAATACTTCTCGTATGATGATCGATTAATCTTGCCCATGAGTTGTTTGTCAGTGTTCACCTTCGTTCAGCATATTCTTAGCTTGCATTGACTATAGAACCGAAAGTTGTTTGCTGTAAGCCTTCCGATTATAGGGCATTTAATGGGTATTTTGTTCCCCCAAATAACATTTTAAGGCGACGCTGCAACTGTGTTTTGCGAAATCATTATCTTATGGCGTTTCACTCCACTAAAATTGGGGGGAATCTTGGTGGAGTGAGATCAAACATTTATACACAAGAATAGTGGTCTATCCAACACTTCAAGGCGAATAAATAACTTGGATTAGCGGCGTAAAAAGACAAAAAAGTTATCTTTACGACGTCTGTTAAACACGAATCGGTTGGTAACACAAAGCGTCGAAGCTAGCCTTTTCCAATTTCGTTTCTTGGAATTTATAGTAGTTGCGCAATTCTGGGAATAAAAAGAAAACTCGTCATGTGACAACAACGTGACCTGAATGCGACGGATTTGGGTCTCAGTCTGTGCTTTCAAGCACCATCGACGAGTTTCAGTTAATTTGGAAAATCAATTTGTAACATTACTGTTACAAGGTTCCGAGGAGTCACCCCCTTTTTCCATAACGAAAACTAAGGTTTTCTGTCAGATTGACCTTCCTACTCCATATTGTCCAAATTAGATTAATTTGTCCCGAAATACAGGAAATAAGTTTATTCTTTCTTGGAAAGGTTGATATGGATCAGTTTTACAGAAATGATATTCGATTGTGGCATTCAATTAAGATTGGATGTATTTTTACGAATCATTCAAAAAACGTAAGCCTTAAACAACATATCCTAGTTAAACTAGACCTATAAACAGTTTGAAGTTTGGATAATCAATTCGTATTAGGCATTTACTCATATCGGAAAAAAATGTCTCACTTACGTGTAGCCCCCATTTCGTGGAAACTCAGCCAACAGCTGCACCACAGGTCTATGGAATAGTTTTAGTATGGATTTCGAATCCGGTAGAAGCCTACTGTTATCCTTTAAAAAGCTGAAACATCAGGCGTCAAAACCTGGCGTCGATCCTCTTCTGTCTTTTTCAAGCCATTTGAGCGATGTTCTTCTGCGAAGGTCAGTGCGGCATCAGGAAAAATGGAGATATTTCGATCGAATTCCCAGCTCCTTTCCTGTTCTGACATGCATGATCTACGCCTTTGATCACCAAACCTGCGCCGACAGCTGCCGACCGCGATCGGTTGAAACTCAGTTTCACTTGAGCGCAAGGAACCAGTTGTAACTGTGTTTGCCCCAACACTAGGACTGAGTTATAATGGAAGTTGCTAAGTTAGAGGAGTTGAAACAAATAGGAAGACACAAACAATCGTTTCTAGGAGAAAATGCATGTTGTCATTGGTTCTGAGAAATTAACAAGCAGAACAAGCGACCCGGGGTGATATCGATAAAGTACTTATGATATGTTGTTTTATGGTGTAGAATTAATGCAAAAAATATGCATGGGAAAATATTTAAAAATAGAAGTTAGGATTATTAATCTCAGACCGGATCATTCGGTTCGACAAGGAGGATTTTCTCTGGGGCTTTGCCCGGCGATAATTTCATTTCAGAGTTTGAGTTATGTCACGTTTGGATGTGAACATTATGCGATCACATTTTCACTTCCCTGCAAGACATATATGAAAGTAAAGCAGTGGAATTTTCGGTCTTAGTCTTTCTAAGGCAACATCTAACCCCTCGATTAGTTTCTAAACGTAATGTACCGCACAAATCCATTAAGGAAGTCAATGTCATCGTACATAAATTTTGCCCCTGATTGTGAGAGGGAAAGAGTCCATCAAAGGCCATGGTAGCGTAGTAACTACTTTTGGACCTAGAATGAGGTCTTTTACAGAAAATCTCAAGGCGGAAGTTTGAGATTTTCGTATACAGACCGGACGTTCGAGGTTAATGACCGGAACCCTACGATTCTGGAGCGTGTAAATCGACACAAACGTTGCCTGTTCCGTGGGTGTGCGAGAAGACGTGCTTTCATCATGCAAACTAGGACAATTATTCTGTCTTTGAATCGCCGTGGCTTCGGAGGAACAGCTATTGATCATTTTCTCTTCCGAAACAATGAAACAGAGGACATGTTGGTGTACCAAAATAATCCTGTGGGAGTTGAACTCTTTTCCTATGTAAACACTTTCGTTGGGTTTATGTTGGGCACGGAAATCTCGGCTAGGCCAGCGAAGTGAAACTACGCATTTCCTTCTTTGATTTATTCAGTTCAGCAGAAAGCAGTGTTGATTTTGGTCGAATAGAAGAGGGTACACAACACGCAGCCGAACTACAGCTTTAGGGGTGGCGAATGGTAAATGCGAGACTTTGCGAGATGCAGAGACAAGCATTTTTCTTTGCGAGCCCGAGACATTTTGACTTTTTAGATCGCGAGACCGAGACTTCAAAGTGTTTTTAGTACGGGCGCGAGATGTTCAGATTCTTAAAATTCGAGCCCCAGATTTAGTTGAGAGGTAGAATGAGCTTGTACAGTCTTTAGCCAGCTTCTTGGAACTGACTGGAACTGGAAATGCGATTATAACACACTACGTTATGATATCCTAGAGAAAAATAACTGTTTTTCTAGCGCCAAAACGGACGTTGCGGTAGGTTTTGTACCTTTTTGTGGAATTAAGACAATTAGGAGAAGTTAGGGTTAACTTTTTCTCGGAAAATTTGTAAGTTGCTTCATTGAAATTCCATATCAAGGGAAGAGAAGACGTAATTTATAAAAACAGATAAAGGAACGAATTGGGACTTCGAGACCCTCAGCCGTGCGAAAAATCGAGACTCCGAGACAGCTTCGTAGAAAAATCGAGACTGCGAGACGCACATAACCGCTAAAAAACGAGACTGCGAGACCTGTGAAATTCGACTAAAAGTTTACGAGACCCAGAGCTTTTGAAGAAAAATTCGCCACCCCTAGCTTTCTGTTCGTACGAAAAGTCGTACACGTTTCGTGAAGACATGTCTGCAAGGTGTTTAAATGCCATTAAACCCAAATCAAGCTTTAAACTGAAACAACTTGTCCGCTACAGTCCACAATAAGCTGCCTCGACACTCGAAAGTCCGCAATATTGCACAACACTCGAAAGAAAGCACATGGACGAACATGGAGATGACGTCGTTCGTCCCTGAATATTTTTTTGAGGGGGTTGAATTGTTGTCCATAGATACATACAGGAAAACTCGATTTCCCTCCATTGCCTGATTAGAACTGCGTTCTGTCGAACGCAAATAAATAAATAAATAGGTAAATCAGTAAATTTGCAGTGGCACATGCTACGGAGAGCGAGATCTTCGTTCCTGTTCAGATCGAATTGTAATTTAAAAGTGTTGGTTGGCAAGAAGGACAACCGGAGAACCCGGAGAAAAGCCCTCGGAACAAGGAGAGAACCAACAACAAACTCAACACACTTATGACGCCTAGTCCACCTGCGAATGTCCTCACAACAATGCCACAGTGTCTTGAATTATTTCAATTAGTGTCTTAGGGCTGACTGGCTTTATATCAATGTATAGTCCTCAGTGAGTTCTTTTCTGGGATCCACTTCAATTTTCTTGCGGGATTTCTTGGAAGTTTGAACTTGACGCCCACTCATAATACAGTAATGTACTATATATATTACCTGATGATCACGTGCTGCAGTCCACAATAAGCTGCCTCAGACAATTTATGCCTGCATAAATTATCGTAGTGATAAATGCTAAGCGAAGCATTTTTGCCAGCCCGAACTGAGTATATGACCACATTGGATTGGAAGCTCAGAAAGGGGTCAAAGAACACTTGGCTCTTTTTATTTCATTGGGATAAAAAGGTAAATATTACTTAACAATGTACAGTGCTTTGCTATCTGTTTCCAAGTTAGATATTTCGAAGAAAACTCCAGTTTAGCTCTGTTTCAGTCATGCAGGACCTACGTATTGTCTGTCGTGGGTTATCGACTGATATTCGGCCTCAAGCCAGGTCATACTTATAAACTTTGTTTATCGCCTGGAAGTGACGTTCTTGTCTAGTAGTCTTAGCGGCTTTTGTTAGTTTTATTTCGTAAAGGAAAATTTATGATTTTAGTAAGAGTTAAGGTCAAAGTGAAACCGCTAGAAACTTGAGAACCATTTCCGGCTCTGAGATCTCTTCATTCGCAATTTTAAAACGAGAACTCAGCTCTATGCTTAAAATGTGTAGCTTCCTTGGTATTGTGCAGGGAAAACAACGCAGAGACAAACTTAAGCTTAAAAATATAATTCCATGTTCGGGGAATATTGATGCAAAACATTGAGATTAGGATTATGTTTCTGGGAAACGTACCGTGGAAAATAACTCTTTTAGGTTAACGAGACTCAAATATTCGACACCAAAATACTACGAGATACGGGGGCTGGTTTTATATTTTCATTTGTCAATTTGAAATTGTCTAGGTTTTGCTCAGTATACCAGAAGATATTTCTAAAATGAGAGTTGAAAATCAGAGGTGAAAGCGAAAATAACGAGGCTCTTACACAGAGTTGAAGTTTTCTATTCAGTTTTCAACTATTCACGTCCGGTTTTTCGTGGAAATCTAATCACGCCATCTCAGTGTTATATATTTTTGCAAATTTGCGAATTTAATTATTTTTCGATCATCGAGGAGAAAATTTTGTCCTTTTTTAATGAAAATTACAGTAAATAACTCGACGGAGGACTTTTAGTTCTAATTAATGGGAATTTTATTGGCCTCGGCAAAACGATTATGTGGCGCAAAGGTACGTGATTCATTTCTCGGAAATTTTAATACTGCTGCTACATCTTTGAAAACTTGTTCAAGATATACACAGGCTATAAAACCCTACAGACCTCTTGAAAACTAACCCCTCTCTATCTAGGAACAAAATTTATGCATTGATGTGTTTAGTCTATCCAGATCTAACTAGTTTAGCTAATTAAGCTTTTCAGTTTTCTCAAAATTAAACAGGATCGATGGTGCTAAAAGTAATTAAAACAAGTTTTCCGCAAGCTCAGAAGTTCCCGTCGTTGAAGAAGGAGGCCTCTTCAAGCACAGTAAAGATCTTCGTTAGTTGTCGTAGTTGCTGTGTGACTTTCTTTCGTTAATGGCTCGTTAATAAGCAGGCAACTAGGCCTACGACCAGCACTGACTAAGAGGTACATCGAAAGCGCTGAAAGTTTGCCTTTTTCCACAATCTTAGCATATCATGGCCGGGTTTAACGTCTGGTTCGAATCAATTCTATAAACATGTACAGTCTTCCCATTCTTTGCTTAACTTCCCTGCTAACACTAATCCTACATCAAATGCATCCTAATTGACCCGAACTTCTACACGAGTGACTGGGTCGTCCTTTCGGCCAGAATACAGTTTCCTCTTTATTTCCCGATACAAATCTCCATGAACTACTATTCCATACCGTCTTCCAGAGAAGGAGAAGACGGAAGAGGAAGAGATTTCATTCGCTGAAAAAGGTTGTTAGCCTCCGAACCGCATGAACCCCACTATCTCATCGACCTGTTCACTGTATCCCACGTAATGATCCGTAATGAACGTTCGCTTACTTTGCAATCTTGTCTAGTGCTGTCACAACGACATAAAGTTTCTCGTCGTTTGTTTTTGTACTTGTATCTTTCAGGATAAAAGCCCTGATAAAAAGACCTCGTCGACGTATCGGTTACGTATCGTTTTGGCGCTACAGACTCTCTTGACAGTCCCAGCCGCCATGTTTACATATGTAAACTAATCCATTGTATCGTGGTACACTACTGCGCAAGCGCAGTAGGAAAACGTGTTGTCCGCGCCAGCCTGATGTTTACTGGTGCTCGCAGTTTGCTAAGTGTTTTTATTCTCCAGACAGGAATCTTTTCTCCAAAATACAAACAGACCAAGTCCATCTGAACACATGATAAAAGACATATGATTGCGAGTAACCAGCGGTCGGAAGCTGATGTCCTTGCATACGGCGACTGCGCCCGCAGTACGATCGCCTATCAAATCCCAACTGTCCTACCGAGGCGATACGATACTGAATAGTCTTTTTCATTGCGCGCAGCTAACAAAAATAGAGATAATGCTTAAGTTACTTTGGACTCTTCTTATCACTATGACTTAACTCGAGAATTCTGGGTTTAATTTGACAAGGAACAACATATTTTGTTCAAAATAACACAGCTATTTTGCTAACTGGCGACTCTCGACGATCTACGAGCGAGTTGCTGTACGCAGGAAAAACATTTTTGACCCCAAATTAAAAACTTGGAGACGCAAAATGTTTCATATTTTTCACTTTTTACAACCTGATATGGTTTTGGAATTATAAATCCCTTTTCGTGAATATTCAGTGCCGTCCCCAACGGCCCAATTGCAATGCCTTTCCTGTTAACATACATTAACGCCAGGACAGTACAGTTTCTCCCACATTCTGAATCCTGATTTCCAAATTTCAGGCAAACCAGCCGTATGCAATCCGCCAGAGGCTACTTCGATTAGTTCACGAGAACGACGGTATTGAATATCAAATTATGGAAAGCAGTGCAACTGTTTTGAAAAGTGAACTGCCGGTTTTGATCTGAACAGCTATAAAAGACAGTTAATAGTTGAAACGTCAGTTTTTTTTCTGTATTTTTATGCAGGTTAATTTGGATATTTTTTTCTTTCATGTTTCCTAATAGCTTGGGGCTTACCTGGTATCAGATCCCGGAATACAAGACTTTACTCTAGCCTTAGTAGTCAGAAGTGATTTGCACAGGTAATTCAGTATTACTAGACGTAGCCTCAGAAAATCAGTTTCAGATTTCCGGTACCATTCCAAAAACATTTCGCCTCTGACATGAAGGCTTACTTCAGATCAACAGGACAATTCAACAAGAATTGCTGTCTGTGAAAAAAGCCATGGATTCTAAAGGTTTGCCAATAGAAGGGTCGCTTGACAAACCATATCCATTTCCGTTGCAAGAAAGTGAAGATCAACGATGGCCTGCATTTTCACAACAACAGCGACAACAGCGGGAAAGGGTGTTTGAAGATCCACCAAATTGGTTGGATCTCGCTCACCTTTTCGCTGCCAAAATCCAGAGAACTGGGAACGTTTCCATAGCAACATTTGTCACCTACCTTCTCGCTGTAGCGATGAAAATCCTCAAGATTTTTCCGATTCAAAAAGACAAAACTAGGGAAAGAGACGAGATGAAGAGGAAAGTGGAAGAAATCAAACACACGAAGCTCAAGGAAATCGAACATCATAAATGGAAGTTGGAAGAACAGGTATTTTTCGCAGTTGTCTCGATACACTTTTTTCTTTCATTTTAGATAAATTATAAACAGTTTACAAAGTTCAACTCGATTGCGTTGAACGTTTGTCCGGAGACTAGCCGGCCACTTAGGATAGAGGGCCACTGGTTCGTCAGTTTTTTACTGTTATGTGTCACCCTCCGTAAATAAAGTTGTTACTTACTTACTTACGTACTTACTTACTAAAAACAGAAACTCTTATCGCAGGTCGATTTTAACGTAACCTACATTCCCAAGTAAGCAGACAGGCTAAGTTAGACTTAACCACTGTCGGCTAAGTTTGAAAACTACACTCTGACATTACAGATCACTTTTGCAAACATCCCGAAGTAAGCACACAGGCTTAGTGCCATTTTGCCTGCGGAACTATATCTGACACATTACGTCAGTCATAGCTTACATTCAGACATCCTCAACTGTACATGTACGCACGCAGGTTCAGTGCCACTGAGTTAAGTTGCCAGTTAAGCTGGCGAACAGTACGATTCGGTTGAAATTATAGCTCCTTTACATCCCCATATCCTTCTACAATGATCTATTTTTTTTCGAGGACAATCTTGATTTATGTTTCCTGGCCAGTTAGTACAGAGGTTGGAACCCTATTTTCCCGAGTCACTTGTGATCTGTACAGAAAATATTCACAGAGTAACGACAATTCGGGATCACATACCTTCGAACTAGGTAATATACTCCACAAAAACCTAATTTTGAACGAAGGCCATAAAATAAAACCCGCCCAAAAACTAACCCTTGGAACAAAAATACGCAGGAAATGCGGGTAGGCCTCAAGACTCAAGCTCGAGCTCGAAATAGTAAGAAGCCCTCCCTGCGAGACTTAAAACGGGAAAAAAAACCTTCGATCTCTTAAAAGAGAATGAGATGAGCAAAAATAATATGATAAAAATTTAGCGGACTTAGCGGTTCTCTAATGACCCAACATTATGTACCACAGCATCACTATCTGAGTTGCCCCTGGCCAAGTGCTCAGGCCCTACCATATTACGAGCTGACAAAATATTTATTTCGCTCTTCTGGTCAGAAATAATGTATATGGATATCAGTCTATTATATCAATCCTCCCGTAGGAAAAAGGATGGCGACCGGTACATTTACCCATAGTTCTTAGCGAGCGAAAGCCTTAACAACGTTCATAAAAATAGGCAGTCTATGACTACATGTGCCTAGTGATATGAAAAATAGTATCATCTGCAATGACTGCATGATACAACAACAACAAGAAACTTTATTGTGAAATAAGTATCAACTGTAACAATTCATAATTGAACAAGAACTAAGTAATAAAAACATGTAATGATACTTTCTATTAATAGTAATTATGCTATAAACTATCAGACTTGTAAGAAGAGTCTTATGGCTGTCGAGTAGATATCTGACCAGACTCAAACTTCACTATACAGCATCAGACTTGTTGAGTTGGGTATAATATGGCACCTGAAATGGTGTGCAAACGCAAGTTTGATGTTGTATACTCGTGGAGCTTGCATTAATTTTTGGAATGCAATCCTTGGTGCTAATAATCTACATTCTAATTCATTGAGGTCAAAAAATTCTGGTTTCATTGGAAAACCCATGCCATTAGCTATAGCACATGGTGGGAGTTTGTTTGATTATTACCGAAGTTCTACAAATCCACTCTTTGTCATCAACACTTATCTTATTACACAGATATTTTGCACTATCAAGTTGGGATTCTCTAAGTTTACAAGCATTTACTACACTATGCTTATACCACAGCTGATCGCAACAACTACAGATGTATACTGGACCCTTTTCAACTATGTCATGAAACTTTTTCACACTAACATCAATAGATGTTTTTGTATCTTTCAGGACTGCTCTACGATGTCTATCATAAGCATTACGTTTTGCTTTTCTTTCTGGTGAAATCAAGGTCGCTCGATGACTTCTAAAATCAGCATTGCGTTTAGCTTTTTTTCTGGTGTATTCAAAGCTGCTCTACGCTTTCTTTTGTTTTCATTGAGCTTTGCTCTTTTCTCAGGAGAATCAGTAGCTTTTCTATATTCCTTCATATATGCAGCATTATTTTGTCTTTTGCTTTTTGGCGATGAATGAATATGCTCGCCCGATTTTTCATGTTCTATATCAGTAGAATTTTCTAAAGGTGAGACTGGACATGTGGATACATAATGCATTTCTCTTATATGGCCTATATATACTGACTGGATATTTTCAGCATCATTACAAAGTGTTGGCTGAATTATTGTTGTTTCTCTGAAATTTTGACTTGATTCTACTATATTTATTTTTAATTGCATTGAATCAGAAATTGCTTGTATAACAATGTTATCAGCCCACGTACCTTGGTGTGACATATTACACAGATATTGATTCCATGAAGTGCCTACTATACTTTCTATGAACCGATCAGGATTATGCGATAAGAATCTCACAGCTGTTGCTCTAATTTCAGCATGATGGTTTGACTGAATCACCATATAACTGATGCGATATTGATTTAAATAAACAATCACCTTCACCACCTACATCTAATGGCTGTAATCCATGTCTAAGCATTCTGTATCGCAATATAAAATTTTGGTTGGTAAAGGAAATGGTTTCAAAAGTATTGCCAAACATAGGACCAGGATTTAATTCAACATCACCTGATAATGACACTTTGCGTTTAGCCACAGAATATCTTTCTCCCTTAACTTTAAATGCATAAAAATGTGAACTATAGAAACTATTTTCTTTGCGAATACACTTCATTTTCCAATGCTTGAAATATTTTGCAACTTTGTACGAAATAGATGAAACAGGTACATATTTCAACTCCATTTTCTTGAATTTGTCACGTGACTTTTTCTTTTTCAGCAAATTAATAATAGTTTTCATCTTGATCTGGGACTGCTCTCTTTCTTTCATCCTGCATTTAGAATCTTTTACACATAGTCGAGAGTGTCTGTGTTTTTCATTACATGGCTTACATTTATTTGATAACTCATTAGAACAAGGCTCAACTTTGATTGGTGCTTTCAAAGAAGTTGGGTCATTGTTGTCTTTTGATAAATTTATAACTCCCCGAAGGGATTTTGTTTGGCACTCCCGAGGGAGGTTTAGTTATGGCTCCCCGAAGGGACATTTGGCACTCCCGAGGGAGGTTAGTTATGGCTCCCCGAAGGGACGTTTGGCACTCCCGAGGGAGTTTATAGCACTCGCCAACGAGCGTACTACGATCGTCGTGGTACACCTTTTGGCTGTTTACCTTCGGATTTGCTTCTTTTGCATGGAAATTCCATCTTCTGATCGCTAAACAAGGCATATAACGACAAGATTCGGCAAGAAACGCTCGTCCACGGCCAGTGATCGAGGGAAGAATCATCAACACTTTCTTCAGTTTCTTTACCGATAAAGCAAGAAAATTCTCGAAAAATCCCTTCATGTTGCTTTTAAGATCAAATTCTTTGAAAATACACCGAAAGTTGAGCCTGGCTCTAGAAGGAGAGTAAGATAAATTTATCTTAAACAGAGAAAACTTACCAACGTCGTTGAACAAACGCGCAATGTGAGCACACGGAGCGATCGTAGCAAAAAGTTCCCATTACGTCATGTCTTCTCGGGATACGAAAATCAAACGAACATTACTCGAAAGTGTTCTCGGGTTGTTGGTTGCCATCTACGTCATGTCTTCTCGGGATACAAAAATCAAACGAACATTGCTCGAAAGTGGTCTCGGGTTGTTGGCGAAGTATACGAGAAAAACCCGAATTACGGACACACACGTGTGCACGATAACATGGTGCCTTGGGCTCTACGAGCACTAGGCACAAAAACGCACAGAAGAGTTACAAAATCTTCAGACCTAGCATACACAATGTCCTTCGTACAGGGACAAATGTTGTAAAAATTTGGCTTTCTTTGTGCCTTACAGGCTGTGTTAGGTTCGCAAGGTATTGTGGTAAAATGTACCAGCCACCATCTTTTTTCCTACGGTGGATTGTAGTACCGTCCTTATTATTTATCATTATATATCCTACCTTTGGCATGCGACACTGTACATTTTTTTTGTCCCTGATTTGTATTAAGCGTAACACTGTTTGTTCCTAAAATCTTACAGATCAAAAACGCCTGTAAGAGTCTTTTCAGGATCTCCCACTTAGAGAACATGGAATGGGAAATGAACTTAATAGCAATGAAGGAACTTGTATTTGGATGCGGAGCTGAAATAGCCTGTTTGCAAAAGCTTGTGGATGGACTGGAGTCAGGAGCTCGTACTACCATTAACTGGATCTATGTACAGTTAACCACAGGACTTGTTGTGATTGGAGGTAAGTGTTTTTAGGTCCAGTTCCTTAGTCCTTATTCCTTACCGCTGGGACTGAGTTTCCGCTTATAGGAGAAAGTTAAAAATGGAATATTTCTATGTTGCTGAAGTGAAGTATCCGCTCTGAATGCCTTGACACATCCAGGACTTTTATAATTGTTCGCGTGCAAATTCGAAGGCACATACTGTGCCAGATCTTCACACAGTAAAGAAAATGAAAGTAAAACGGCCGACATAGCATGCGTTCTTCTTGCCCTTTGGATACCTTGACGAAGTTGTTATGAAAAGTGGAACCGGTCGCAAATGTGTTGCAAACGCATCGTTTGTTGACGAGTTTGTAATATTATTATGCTAGATGGGCCAAAAAGTGTCGATATATGCTCGAAAGATCTTCGATGTTCCACGGATATCCGCTTTCAACTTTCTCGAATCTTCCTAAAACTTCGGAAATGTTCGGAAAAGTCTGTATCGCCTTCGGGAAACATTCGGTGAATAGTTCAGAAATTTACAAACACCAATATACTAAAGGTTGCTCCGATTGTGTCGGAATGGGTAGAGGTTGTTCAGAAAAGTTGCCTAACGTATAAAACGTTTCGCAAAAGAAAAAGAAATTGGGCAAACTGGTAAACCTAAGTCTTAACAAGCCCCTGCCCCGTCAGAGCATATGGAAACTTTTTATGTAGGAATTCATCATTTTCTGGCCTCGCAAAAAGCCTAAATCACTGAAACGAAATATATTACCTTAATTTAGATTCCAAATCGACCATCTTACATGTATATTCCTACAGCTTTGCCGACCAAGTTACGTTTAAGTGTACAGAAATATTTCGGAATTTTTGTTCTGTTTTGTTTTGTGTCTACAGTGTTGTGCTACTGGGTTTATATAAGAGAGGATGTCCAGACTGGAACTGCCGTGGAAGTGATTACGGCTGGATGCCTTTTAGGCGTGACAACACACTGCATACGCAAGGTTCAAGTGTTATTCGACAGCTATACGGTCGCCAGTGAATGCAATCAAGCCAAATACGAGCTGGAAAAACCCATGATGGCTTGTTTGATGTACAAACACGCGGTGGAAGATGCCCTGCCTGCGAAGAAAAAGATATTGCATGTTGTGGATAATGAGATCCCCAAGTGTAAGAACGATTAAGTTGAGACTTGTCTGTCTGTCTGTCTTTCAATTCTACCCTGCTGTGGATTGCTCTTCCTTGCGTTGAGGAGGGGGAGGACATTTTAGCAGCATGCCGATAGAGATAGAGGAGAGAGCTGAGCTGCTGAACCATATACCTACATGAATTCCGTGGACTATTTAATAACCTGGGGTTAAGGGGAATCGCGGTAATTGTGTAAAACTTTGTCAAGTAAACCTAGCATAATTCCCTACAGTTATGTGTAAAAGAAGGAACTAGGTTTTACCAGTATCCCCATGTGTACAAGAAGCACTTAATTAATGACTGGCCCCAAGAGAAACAGTGAGTTTTATTTCCCCGAGACGCTCAATGTTCCCCGAGGCGAAGCCGAGGGAAGCATTGATGTCGAGGGCAAACAAAACTCACTGTTTCCCGCGGAAGCAGTCATTAAGTGTTTGTTATACCTCCCAACTCAAAAATAGAAGGAAAAAAAAAAACTGCGAAGAAATCGTTTGCTGCACGCCGGCTGGCACAGAAATTTGCCGCGGTTTCAATGAGCACGACCTGATCACGTGCGAGTCGAAAGTTCAAGTTGTTGTTTCCCTGGGGAGTTAGTGAGTTTTGTTCGCCCTAAGGGGTTAGCGAGTTTTGACCCACGACGCGTGACACGTTCTCCTCCAATCGGAAAACGTATTTGTGTTGGGAGTTATAACATTTTCATTTATATCCTGTCCAACACAGTTAGGTGCCGATGGAGATTCATGCAAATGAAGAATAACTTGCTTCTGGGTAAATCTAAACGATGTCAGGTTTTAGACTACTTAAATTCTGTTATTTGGAAGTAAATCCTACGTTTAGTTGAACTTGCTCGATATGCAATACTGCTAGAAAAACAAGATTAACTTTTAGATACGTGTTTTACGCAAATTGTGGGATTGTAATAGATAAATCACGCTAACTTTAGGACCTAGAAATTGCATCTATTAGCCACATATGATAGATAATATATAGGTATAGCAAATTGGCAGTTTTCGAGGTTTGATGCTTACGCCAGAAAACATTTCTGTAAGAATGGAGGGGAGGGGGGATCCTGGTTAGGTACTTTGTTTGGTGTTTTTCGTTGCTCGTAGTTTAAGACCATGAAACGTATTCGTGGTAAATTGGGATCATTTGTCCACTGTTGTTGGAAGTAAAACGACGTTATTTAGCCTCGTGCTATTTGACGGCAGCCCGCTGTGAAGCCGTAGTCAAAAGTTCTCTCTACTTTTTGTCCAAACTGCAAGTTGTAAATGCTAAAGCGAGAGCTTTTAACTGATTGGCGAAAATGAAAGCCCCGAAACTAATAACGTCAACTCAACTGATCCCAGTTGTGGTTTGAAAGCCGGCCAAGAACGCCGGTGCTCGTCTAGCTGTCGTACTAGGTATCGAAATGCCATTTTCATACACCTTTCCCAGGCCATTCAAAATGGATCAACTTTGTAGTTTGTCTTGTCAACTATCGAAACATTTTAGGTAAATCTTGTGGATTTGTTAAACAAACTTGTTTCCAAGACAGACAAAAATTTAGATTTAATTATATTTAGACTAGTAATATATTTTTATGCATCGAAATAGAGTTTAGTATATACACAACTTTTGTCAATACGTTGTAAATAATGCTGCCAACATTTAGTAGAATAATAAAATTAACTAATTTCATAGGGTCACTCGTAGGTCTGGTGTGATTCATTAGGCAATGACGGCAGCCTAATACCATATGCATAGCTTTAAATCCAGGATCTTATTAGAAATTTTAGTGTGTAGTATCGCTTATTTATGTCCTTAGTAGAAGTAAACTATTGGGGACAAGTTATTATCCAACGACTGTGTTTCCTGAAAAGCAGACTTTTTGCAGTTTTGAGTTGCACACTCTCAGGAGAACATACAGGATTACGATCACTGCATAGCAACCAACGTCATAAAGCAATCTCCTGAGGTTGGATAACTGCACTCGTTTCTTGCGTTATTTCCACCCTAAGGAGAAAAATAATCATTGTATCGGCTTACACAGCTCAGCTTAGTGCAATTCATTAATGTTGCAAAAAAAAAAATGCTTTCAAAAATTACAGAATTTACTTCAGGTAGGAGCCATCATGTTGCTGCCCTTCTTAGGGCGCGCAAATATTTGCGGCCATGACTTTGTACGAGAAATAATTCTACCATTAGTAGTACTGTTATACATAATTATTTTGCTTTATAGTGATGGCGATGACGTGTATTTATAATTAGTATTGATGAGCTCTGATATGAAGAATAACCTTTAGAAGCAATTTTTCTTTTAATTTATAGTCTATTTGTGAATCAAAACAGTTGTTCCTCTTTTTTTTTAGTCCGGTATTGCTTGAGTACAAGACGTACTGAGTTCATTTTTCTGATGTAGTGAGTACGCTCCCGCACAGGCTAAATACGGGGTACAAGGATCACTTGGTCAGCGGATGGTCATGTGACTTTACAATTTAAACTGCTCGCAAAGCAATTTTCAGTTTCTCTTTAGAAGCTAAGGATTGCGTATGCTACGTACTAGCCAGTCTCAAAATTCCCAAATATATATTTGTAATTCTTTCATATTGGCTTAATCTTTCTGACCAACGGAGGTAAGTAATGTTTTGATCATTTAGGTATTAAAAATTGACCTTGTAGACACTTCGATAATGCGTGCGAGATACATGTTCCAATCAAGTAAGTTCCAGTTGTGAAGGGAAGTGAAGTAAATCCTACGTTTAGTTGAACTTGCTCGATATGCAATACTGCTATCCAATGATGATTGATTAATATTGCCTATGAATTATCCGCCAGTGTTTTGCTTGTTTGCTTGTTAAGCTTTGCATCAACAATTGTTGCTTCTTGGAAGCTTTCCAACTTATAGCCATACGGCACACAACAGGCATATTGCTTTCCTAATAACATACAAAAGCAACGCGGCAACTGTGTTTTCCCAAATCATGTTAATCTTATGGCGTTCTGCTCCACTAAAATTAGGACGAAACTCGGTCGAGCGAGATCAAACATTTATTCATGAAATTATGGTACTCCGTTGTAACCAAGACAAGCCGAATGGAAATTCTTGAAGCGACAAAACATAGTTTTCAGTTACAACGAGATTTATACTACGAATCGACTGGTAATTGTTAAGGTTTGTTATTTGTTATTATACCTTAAAGTTTTTAAAGAAAGCGTCGAAGCTATCCTTTGTCAATTTCATGCACTCACTGCACATGAGCACTGTTGTTGCACAATTCTGGGAATAAAAAAAACATTTGTCATGTGACAACAACATGACCTGAATGAAAAGGGTGTCTGGAAAACCCGAATAGCGAATAGCGAATAGTCCCGAATAGCGAATAGCGAATAGTCCCGAATAGCGAATAGCGAATGGTACGAATAGTGCGAATAGTGGCGAACAGTCTCGAATAGTGGCGAATAGTGGCAAATAGTGGCAAAATAGTGGCAAAAGTAACAAATAGGTTACCCAGTATCTCGCAGTTAACCTCGTAGCAACTTAGGATGGGATTTTTCCGCTAAAAAGCACAGACGCTTAACAGGACAAAAGGTGTTTCCAAACGTAATTTCTTCTGTTTTAACTTCTGCAAAAGCGTAAGTACGTCTTTGTTAGGTTATTCTTGTGTTCTCTGTTTTCTTAATGTCGGCGATGGACAGCCTACCAGCCTGAGTCCGGAGAAGAAAAGGTAATAAATTCACTGAAATTCTGTTGCTTATTTGGATAATTAATTAACGCTGGATATTAGATCTAAAGCGGTGACTATTGACGACTATTCGTCACTATTCGTCACTATTCGCCACTTTTCGCGACTGTTCGCCACTATTCGCACTATTCGAGACTATTCGCACTATTCGGGACTATTCGCTATTCACTATTCACTATTCGCGACTATTCGCTATTCGCTATTCGGGTTTTCCAGACACCCGAATGAAAAGGATTTGGGTTTATCCGGTTGTCTGTTGTCTTCAAGCTCCATCAACGAGTTTCAGTTAATTTGAATATAAATTTGTAACATTAATTACAAGGTTCAAGTCACCCCCTTTTCGCCGATAAACGAAAAAAAAGTTTTCTTTCAGCTTGACATTCGTACCCCATATTGTCCGTATTCGATTAATTTGTTCCCAAATAAGTTTGCTCTTTCTTGGAAATGTTGATGTGAATCAGTTTTACAGAAAAAATATTCAGTGGTTAATTGCAATTAAGACTCAATGCGTTTCCTCGCAAATCATTCAAAACAATTAAGCGTCGAAAACGATATCCTGGTTAAACTAGACCTATAACTAAACATTTTGAAGTTAGGATTATCTGTTCGTTTTGAGCAAACTCACTTACGCGTGTCATGTGTAGCTCTCTTTTCGTGGAAACTCAGCCAGCCAACAGTTAAGTCATCAAAGCGTGCTATGGAATAGTTTTAGCATGAATTCGAATCATATAGAAGCATCCTGTTTCCTTTGAAAAGCTGAATGCTGTAACTTTGGAAACATTGTCAAAACCTGGCGGCCCTGCTTCTGTCTTTTTGTAAGCCATTTGAGCGATGTTCCTCTCTAAGGTCAGTGCGGCATCCGGAAAAATGAGATATTTTGATCGAATTTCAAATTCATGCAGTTTCTTTTCCCGTACTGAACTACGCTTTGATCACCAAGCGCCGGACTGCGATCGGCTGAAACTCAGTTTCCCTTGAGTGCAAGGTACCAGTTGAAACCGTGTTCACCTCAACACTGCGACTGACTGATAATGGGAGTCGCTGAATTAGAGGATCGATACAAATAAGATGAGACGGTGTGCAATCTTTTCTTAGAAAATGCGTGTTGTTATTGATAGTTGGAAATTCTAAGAAGTTATCAAGCGCTCTAGGCAGGCGATATCGCTAAAATATAAAGGTACGATATGGGGTTTTATGGTGAATTAATGTGGAGAAAATATTAGTATGATAACAGTTAACAGGATTTGATAATTTTAAAAAGATCATTCGCGTTACTCAAAGGGATTTCGTTTGGGAGTGCAAATACCTGGGCACAATTTTTCCTTCCGGTCCCGCAAGAATTTAAAATTTAAGCGGGATTTTCAGTCGATTCGTGGCCCTAGTAAGACAAGAACCCCTTGATTATTTTCCAAATGTGCCGCGGGAATCAAAGTAGATGGGACTCAGCCTAAGAGTGGAGGGGATTTCGACAATTTTCATCAACAGCTCCTGGCAAAGAAACGCCTGCTGTAGCCTTAAAAACAAGAGATCAATGAGAGGTTAAATTATCGTATAAATAAAGAAATTTTGCCCGTTGATTGCGGGATTGAAAGATCGAACCACCATTTATTAAAGGAAACCAAGGTCGGGGACGCACAATTTCCTCTTTCCCACACGCTGCAACCCGGCCCAAAAACAGTATAGTGTGAAAGCCAAGCAGTTATACTGATAAGATGGAGGGAGAAGGTAAAGGGTGAAGGAGAGGGTTATGATCTACGGTTGAACAAACAACCGGCACTGAGACCAGTTATCAGTCATGTACCGTCCAGACGGAAACTTCAAAATTTCCCGGCCGTGCAACCCCTGGGTGTTTCGCAAGTTTGGTTAAATTTCCTCCCCCCTTAGCTAAAAGATAATATAATAAAGCGATCAAATACCCCTATCCCCGGGACGTACAAGAATAAAACTGAATGAGTAATGCACTCGAGAAAAAAATATGAACACTCGCTTTGAAATTCCACTGTGTACTAAGTATTGTTATTTACACATTATCAAAGCCGGCATAAAAATGATTAAGTTTTCTCAAGCCAAACTTTATATTTACCTTCAAACACAACACGAATAAAACTTTTGAAGTCCTTTCATTTCGAGCTACGCTACGCCCTTTGTGCCTTTTAGCTTCACCACGATCTCGAGGTGAACCTCACTCCGATAACAAGCACTGGCTGGTATTAGATTCTCACTCCCCGGGGACAAATCAACTTGCTAAATTCCCGGGATATTATAGTCAAACCAAGTGAAGCATACTCCTGAAGAGTACATTAATTAATTGATTATTTGAATATTGAACCCGCTAATCGTTTCAAGAATGCAATAATGAATTGATTATTTGAATATTGAACTCGCTAGTCATTTCAAAAAACAATATTAAATTATTTTTTTGTTTTTTGAAAATTAAACCCATTAGCCGTATTCTTGTAACGACTAGTGGGTTCAATTTTCCAATAATCAATTTCGTTATTGCATTCTTGAAACGACTAGCGGGTTCAGTATTCAAGTAATCAATTCATTACTGTAATCTTGAGGGGTACGCTTCATTTCGGCTAATATTGGTATTGTAATCCGGGATCAACCTCTTGTTGAGGTGATTTCTTGGAATCCAATGACACCTGGTGATCATGTGATCACTTCCTCTAAGTTGAAAATGCTCACCAATGCATTTTTGCTCGAATTGAGCAAACCACGGGATTGGAAGCTCTCAAAGTGTTCAGACAAACAGTTGGGTCTTTATATTTGCATGGGACGAAAGGTAATTACTTCCTAACAATTTGCAGTGTTTTGCTATGTGTTTCTGTCTAAGAAATGCCGACTAAATTGCTTTCTCGTACGCCAGTTTCATTACTTCCGATGTACTTTCTTTTTGTTATGATTGGTGTCGTACCGGCTGGATTGAAATCGTCAGGAATCAATAAATAAATGGCTTAAAACTGCGAGGAGACCACTGTAGATTTCAACTGCGTCTAGCCCATACAAGTTTAATGAAAACCCGATACATAAAACAAATACCGAGCCAAATATATAATAGTGTATATACAATCACAGATGCTCGCACACCATTCAGGACGGTGAAGTTATTCATGTCAGTGGCTATCGACTGATATTTGGAATCAAGCCAGGTTTTACCTGATACATTATGTTTATCGCACAGAACCGATATTCCTGTAAAGGCAGTGTTTGCTATTTGCTATTGCTTTCCCAGCTTTATTTCCCAAAGGAGTAAATCTAGTAAGAGTCAAGTTTTTAAAGCGAAACCACTTGATACTTACCGGAAACACTTCCGCTTCTGAGATCTACCCACTCGCTCTTTTATAACTGGAGCTAAGTTAAGGCAGATTTCTCCGCCTATACTTACTAGCAAATGTAAACCGTTTGTGTGTTACTTTCTTGATACTGTGCTGGGAAAACCAACGGAAAAACAAACGTGAAAATACATTTTGATGTACGAGAATATTGATACAAAATTGTGTTTCTGGGAAACGATAGTTTAATGACTCTAGAATATTCGATACGAAAATACTAGTACGGCGGTCGATTTTAAAATGTATAATATTTGTAACTTTCTTTTTGATGAAATTATCTAAGTTAAGCACAGTATAACAGAAGATATTTCTGAAATGAGAGACGAAAATCAGCGGCATAAAAGCGAAATTAACGATATGCTTAAATTTGAAGCTCAGGGCTATTCTTTTAGGGTTCTTTATTTCGTCCGGTTTTTCTTGGAATTCTATAGTTATAATCAGTCCATTTGTTTTATAGTTTTGGAATTCAGCGATTTTCTCATATTTCCATAACGGAGGTGAAAATTGTTAACGTTTCGAAAAAAGAGTTAAAGTAAATAAGTCGGCAGATAACCGTAGGAATTTTACGGGCTCCAAGGAACGATTTTTGTGGCGCAAAGATACATGATTGACGCCACGCAAATTTTAATATTGGAAATATTTGTAGAATGTTTATTCAATACGCACAGGCCATAAAACCCTGCAGAACTCCTGAAACGACCCCACTCCACTGATTTGAAAACAGAATTGATGCTTTGATGTGTTTGAAAAGTCCATCCAGTTCTAGTTTACCCACGCTAGGTGGCTTGGGTTTCCCGTGTGAACGAGCTCGAGAAAACGCTTAGCAATTTAAACAGGAGCTCCTCCCAAGTCATCAGAAGCTCTCAGTGATGAAGAGGGAGGCCTTTTCCAAGTAAAGAACTTCTCTAGATGCCGTTAGTGTTGAGTTTGAAGTCTTCCGCTCGTTAAAAACGAGGCAACTTAATTGGCGCACGCGGCCAACACCAGTGCTTTGAGTCATCGAAAGCACGGCTGAAAAATGGCCAATTAAATTTTGTCTTTCTGCACAATCTTATCGCGCTCGCTGTTTGCTACTTGCCTTTATTCTTCAGACATATGCATGAATGTCTTTTACAAAATGCACACAGAGCAACACATGATAAAAACTGAGACACGCGAATGAGTGCCAAGGCAATAACCAACAGACGGACGATCACTTAGTTCCGGCTCCAGCGTTACTTCGGTTAGTTCGGGAGAAAGAGGCTATTGAATAACTCAACAATATTGTTTTTGTTCTCCACTTATAATCTCGGTTCCTGAACAGCTATAGAAGACAGCTAACAGTTGAAATGTTGGTTTTTCGTATTTTTCATAGCAGTTAATTTGTACTTTTCTTTCACGTTTCTAAATAGCTTGCAGCTTGGCTGATATCAGATCACGGAATACAAGACTTTGATTCTACGTGTAGTAGTCTGCAGTGATTTTTACAGGTAATTACAACTCTAAGGCCTAGTTCATACGTTTTGCTTCTACCGTGCCGAGCTCAAATGAATTGGCCTGGAAGTGCATGGCATAACAAATGCGGCAGTGGTTCAAACGTCGAATTTAATTCAGTCACGCCGAAGATCGGAAGAAGTTTGCTTTGCTGAAATTATTTTAAACGCCAGAAAGCAACGGCAGTTGATGCAGCAGGCTATGAATTCAGTTCAGCACGGCAAGAGCACACCGTATAAAGCCAAGTCGCGCTACTGCCGTGCGGCATGGCAGCGCCTGCCGTGCTAAGTTGTCGTGCCGAGTTTAATTCAGCCTACGGAACTGAGTGGTTTCAGGCGTCGTGCTACTGGCGTGCTTAAGTCGAACTTAATTCTTGAATTCTTAAGTCGTAGCCTTAGACTGAAATCAGTTTCAGATTTCCGGTCCCAATTTTGCCTCTCACATGAAGGCTTCCTTCAAATCAACAGGAATATTCAACAAAGATTGCTGGCTGTATAAATACCATGGCTTATGGAACTCGTAAAGATGCTGAAAGTTTGCCAGTAGAAGAGACACTTGATAAACCATTTCCATTTCCGTTACAAGAAAGAGGAAACCAGCTATGGCCGGCATCTTCGCAACAACTGCAACAGCGGGTGCCAGAACATCCACCAAAGTGGGTAGTTTACGCCCTCTTCGGCCTTGACAAAGTCATCCAGTTAATTGGGAACGTTTCCATAGCAACACTTTTTACGTACCTTTGCGCCGCGGCAATGGAATTCCTAAAGATTTTTTCGATTCAAAAAGACAAAACTAGAGAAAGAGACGAGATGAAGACGAAAGTGGAAGAAATCAAATGTATTAAGCTCAAGGAAATAGAGCATGATAAGTGGAAGTTGGAAGAACAGGTATTTTTCTCAGTTGTGTCAAAACAGTTTGTCCTTTCATTTTAGAGAAATTACAGAATGATTTACAGAGTTCATCTCGATTGCGTTGAGCGTTTGTTCAAGGGGAAGTTGCGTGAGTGGAGAGAGGGCTGCAGCCACGTATATAGAAAGGTTGTGGGGAAAACCCTCATATATAGTCTCTTCCTTTCCGAAATCCTTGCTCTGACAAACGGGAAAATCCAACCCCGATTCCAGGCTCTCTCTCCTTTGCCTCCCTTAAAGGCAAAGGAGAGAGAGCCTGGGTTCGAGGTAAGGATAACCCTTGTTGATATCTCACAAGAGATTATCAAGGTAAGAGAGTGAATCTCCCATATAGGTCCTCTAACTAAGGTAATCCCTCTTAAGTTATTTTTAGACATTGTACTCAGTTCTTATGCGGATATTGCTCGCGCGTGGCGTGGATGTTTTCGTGGAGGACATGTTTGAAACATACTAGCAAAAGTATGGCTTGGTGACATAACAACACAAGTTCACGAGGCTTGCTCAACACAACAACTTTATTCTCTAAGCATGTTGGGTAATACAACAGCTTAACACAACTTCCGGTTACGAATATATTACAATGTTTATGTTTCGTTGGTTCTTACTTAATAGAGAACAATAGAGAACAAAAGGACAAAAGAACGAGGAATACAATAAAAACAATAGGTTTGTGGGGCGGTGTTCTATTGTGGCGTGTCCTGTGTCTTCCACACCAAGAAGGAGCCGTTTCGTTTCATTACGTTTCGTTTCAAAGCAAAGGAAAACCTCCAGCGCTGTGGGGATGTCTTTGATATTTTGACTACAAGCAAAGGAGTTTCGGCTCTCGGTATGTTTTAATACCTTTCGAAACTTTAATTGGAGTTTAAATAAGAGATGGACGTCCCATGCACAAACAATAACAACTGAATGAGTGGCAGAGAAATGAGTAGACAAACGAGTGCAAAGCAAACAAACGCTCAAACACAAGCTTGGCAACCGAACAAACAGATGGTCGAAAGTGCGGGAAGACGCTCGCTGACCAAGTAGCAAAAGCAGTTTAAGCAGAAACGGCGACAACGCCAAAGGCAACATCAATTAAAAAACGACTTAATATTCAACTTACGAATCTCGCGAGAATTTAGATTCATCCAGTTTGTCTATACAGTCAGAAATATCCCAAAGAGAATATGTAAGCCAGTGTCAAAATTCGAAAACGAAATTTTAAACATTGGGCGTCGTATAGTTCACGTTCTCTCGAATATGCAGAAAGTGGCTATTCGACGTTGTTGTCTTGTGACGTTTTGTAAACAACGAACGCAAAGGAATGAACAAAGAATTACAACGCACGCTTACACAGCCATTGTGCTCGTTGCTGTTTTTTTTTTTTTTTGTAATTTTTATTTTTTTTTCAACATTTTGGGTTATAATACATACAATACAACACAAGACATAACACTAGTTACAATACTTACAATACGTCATAACTACAATAGATTACATACAACAAATTATAATTACTAATCGTAGCCTAATTATACCTAAAGAATATACAATGCGTTGTTTACAATAGTGCAGCTACCCAAATACAGAGAAAAAAAAAAAGAAGAAGAAAGTAAGTTAGTGACATGCTGAGAAGGAGAAATTACAAATTAAGCTCAACTATTATTAAGAGATGGCATTAGTTTTTCCCACTTTTTGTAATGTTTATAAAGTTGGTTATTTTTGGTAGCTATTTTTTTTTCAATGTAATAAACGGTTTTTGTCTTTGCTAAAAATATTGTTAATGTTGGTTTAATTTTATTTAATTTACATTTATAAATAAAAAACTTTCCTAGCAGTATCAAGTGATTCAGGATAATAAAGTCTTCGTTGTTGTTGAACACTCCAAACAATATATTTTCAAATGTCAAAGTGTCCAAAGATACATTCTGGTTTGAAAGCCAAGAAGAAAAAGCCCGCCAGAAGTCTTTTGTTGTATCACAATAAAAGAGCAAATGTTCGAGGGACTCGACCTCTTTCAAACAAAAGGTGCACATTGGTGATTCAATCATTTTAAAACGGAATAACCTCTCATTTGTGAAAATTATATCGTTTAATAATTTATATTGGAACTCTCTAATTTTTGTTTCAAGTGTGACAGTGAATGGTAAAGAATAAATTTTTTTCCAGTCTTCTATAACCTCTGGATATTTGTCCTTCAACTTCCTTTTGGCGTTTGGAGGAGTTTGTTTCTTTGTTTTAAATCCTTTATACAAAAGTTTTGAAGAGGCTTTTAACAGATCCGATTTGGTTTCGTCGATATAAATATACACTGTATCCAAATGCTGTTGAGGATATAGTTGCTGATGTTGAATATGTGATTCTTTGATAATTAATCTCCATTCTTTTGGTATGGCATCTACAATTCCTATTAATTTGAAGTACTGGATTGGAGATAGATTCGCTTCCAACACTTTAGGGCTTTCAAGAAATTTACCCGTATCGGATAACAAGTCACCAATTTTAACAATTCCTTTAGTAAACAAATGTTTTTCAAAAAGAGATTTTCCGTGTTGCTGTTGCCGTTAAAGTTTGCTTAAAAACTCTCGAAAACCGGATAACAGCCAAACGAGCACAAAACAAACGAAAGTCCGGCCCAACAAAAAGACGGCTGAGAGCGCAGAAAACATCTCTGCTATGAAACGAAATCAAAACATATAAAATGGCGTTCCCGCCATTTCGTCACAGGTAGTTTCGAGATAGTCACTTCGGCTGTCCACGCATCGCGCGAGTAGCATCCTCGGAAGGACTGGGTACCATGTCTACAAGTAACTTAAGAGGGATTACTTAGTTAGAGGACCCGGCTATATGAGGGACTCAATCTCTTACCTTGATAATCTCTTGTATCTCATTGATACGTTAAGGCTGGTTTTGACAAACGCTCAATTAAGTACGCAGGGTTAGTACCATTTAAATTGCCTGTTAGGCTGGGGACCAGTACAATTCGGCTGACATTAACCTCCATATCCTTCTACAGTCTCACATTTATTCGAGGAAAATATTGTTGTATGTTTATTGTTACTCGGATTAAGTACAGATGTTGGAACCCTATTCCGGGTCACTTGTGATCTGTACAGAAAATATACACAGATTAACCAATTCGGGCCGGATCTCATACCTTCAAGCTAAATAATATGCTCCACAAAAAAGGCTAATTTTCAGAGGTGGAACTGACTTACTCGGCGAATACAAGACGAATGAGGTTAAAAGTAGGCCAGAAAAAACCTGCCAAAAAAATAAAATAAAATAACCATCAGGACAGGAGATATGCAAGAAAGCCGAATAGGAACCAAGACTCAACCTCAGAATAGTTAGAAGCCCTTTCTGTGGGACTTTACACAGGAAAGAAAACCGCCGATCCCATAAAAGAATGAAATAAAGCGCTAAAAATTTAGCGGACTTACAGAACGCTGTTGGTTGTCAGACCTATAGATGACTACTACGTCATACTTGATATACCCTTCATTAAATACCACAGTATCACTAGTATCCAAGATGTCCCTGGATAAGTATTAAGACCCTGTTATATCACGGGCCCACAAAGTATTTATTTCACCCTTCTTGTCAGAAATATCATTTATTACATTAATTGCAGTCACCGTTAACCTACCTTTGGCATGCAGTACTGTATATTTCTTGTTCCTCATTCCGAATAAGTGTAACACTCTTTGTTTCTTAAATCCGGCAGATAAAAAAAGCCTGTGAGAATCTTTTCTTGATTTCCCAAAAAGAGAGCATGGAATGGGAAATGAACTTAATAACAATGAAAGAACTTGTATTTCGGTGCGGAGCTGAAATAACCTGTTTGCAAAAGCTTGTGGATAGGCTGGAGTCAGGAGCTCGTACTACCATCAACTGGATCGTTGTACAGTTGACCACAGGACTCGTCGTGATTGGAAGTAAGTGTTTCTAGCTTAGGTCTTACTTACTCAGTTTACTCCTCAGTCACCATTCGGAAAAAGATCTTCGATATTGACGGAAATCCCCTTTCAACCTTCGGCAATCTTCCTTAAACTTCGGAAATGTTCGGAAAACAATCGGTAAATCTTCAGAAATTTTCAGAAGATACTTAAGGCTGCTCCAATTTTGCAAGAATGGGAAGAAGTTGCTCAGAATATAAAAAGCTGCCTAATGTGAAATAAGTTGCGCGAGGGGAAAAAATTGGAAAGAAGTTGAAAAGTTGCCTAAAGGTTTCTGAGCAAAATGTGGAAGACTTAAGTCGCAACAAACCCCTAGCCTGCCCCGTAAAAAGCATAATGATATGGAAGCTTTTTATGTAGTAATTGATGGTTAGTTTCGTCAGTTTCTGGCCTCACGAAAAGTGTAAATCACTGAAGGGAAACATATGATCTTATTTCAGATTCACAGTCGACCATCTTACATGTATATTCCTTTGTTATTTTAAAGTGTATTGAGATATTTCGAATTTTTGTTTTGTTTTGTTTTGTGTCTACAGTGTTGTGCTATTGGGTTTATATAAGACAGGATGTCCAGAGTGCAACTGCCGTGAAAGTGATTACGGCTGGATGCCTTTTAGGCGTGACAACACACTGCATACGCAAGGCTCAAGTGTTAGTCGACAGTTACACGCAGGTCAGTAAATGCGAGCAAGTGAAAAACGAGCTGGAAAAACCCATGATGGCTTGTTTGATGTACAAACACGCGGTGGAAGATGCCCTGCCCGACAAAAAAAAGATACTGCATGTTGTGGATCTTGAGATCCCCAAGTGTAAAAGCGATTAAGTTGAGGCCTGTCTCCCTATCTGTCTATCAGACGAGTTCTACTCTGCTGTGGATTGTCATTCCTTACTTCGGTGCCCGGTGGGGGGGGGGGGGGTACTCCCAGAAAGATTGGATGTGCGGCCCGCTTCCTTGAACCCTTACCCTATTTAACACCAAAATCTGTGATTTTCCCTATCCTATTTATGATCTGACCAAAAATTTGATACGTTAATACCTGTCCCTTAAATCAATACCCTGTTTCAGACCCGTCTTATAATTAGATACCCACTTCAGACCGATGTTTAAGGCATTTTGAATGACCTTTGTTGATGGTTTTACTGAAAAAGTAGCTTCTTTAAAAAGCAAACCGAATTCGAGACTAGAATGCAAAAACTATACCCGGCCTATTTGAGACCAAAAATGGCCAAAATCGACACCCTATTTCTGACCAAAATGGCTGAAAAAACCATACCTTCTTGGCCGTACATACCTATATAGCCCATATAAGGAAGTAACCACCCCAGGCTTCGAGGTGGGAGTTGACATTTTAGGAGCATGCCGATAGACTTAAAGTGTATCTGAGTTGCTGGAACAGTTGAGCCATATACCTATGGATTCCGTGGGTTATTTAATAACAAGTTATCGAAATGCCATTTTCATACACCCTTTCCAGGCCATTCAAAATGGATTAACTTCGTTGTTTGTCTTGTCAAGTATCCCAACATTTTAGGTAACTCCCGTGGATTTGTTAAACAAACCCGTTTCCGAAAAGGACAAAAACTAAGGTTTATTATATTTAGACTAATTATATATTTTTATGGATCGATGTAGCAAATAGTATATATATACAGGACTTTTTTCAATACGTTGTAAATAATGTCACCAATATTTAGTAGGATAAAAAAACTAAGTAATATCATATGATTACACGTAGTTCAAGTCTCATTCATTAGGCAATGACGGCAGCCTAATACCATATACATATGATAACTTATATATCTTATTAGAAATTTTACTGTGTAGTATATATCGCTTTATACTTTTACTAGGAGACTTGCCAAATAACAGGGACGAGTTATTATCCAACGATGGTCTTTCATGAAAAGCAAACTTTTAGCAGTTTTGTGTTGTACGTACTCAGGAAAACACACAGGATTACGATTACTGCATAGCAACCAACGTCATGAAACAGTCTCCTGAGGTTGGATAATTACACTCGTTTCTTGCCTTATTTGCACCTTAAGGAGAAAAATAATAACTGTATCAGCTTACACAGCTCAGCTTCGTGCAATTCATCAATGTTGCAAAAATACGTTAAAAAAAAAGGAAAAAAATCAGAATTAAGTTCAAGTAGGAGCTGCTATCAGTTGCTGCCCTTCTTATGTAGGGGACGAAAATATTTGCGGCAATGACATTGTACGAGAAGTAATTTTACCATTAGTACAGTGGAATCCAGCGTTTTCTCGAACCTCAGTTTTTTTGAACTTCCCGATAACTCGAACCAAAAGTCGTTCTCCCTCTTTAGTCAAACGCTACAATTTTACCCCCGATTTCTCGAACTATCCGATTTTCGAAACAATTTTCGTTTCCCTTGAAGGTTCGAAAAATCGGGATTCCACTGTAGTACCGTTCTATGAAATTTGGTTTATACTGATGGCGATGACGTGCATTTGTAGTTAGCGTCGATATGGTCTAATATGAAGAATAAACATTAGAAGCAATTCTTATTTCAATTTATAGTCTTTTTGTGAATCAAAACAGTTGTTCTTCGTTTTTTATTGGGTGGCGGCCATATCAGAAATCGGGGAATTTCGTACCGGTTCGCTTTGATCAGATTTACTGATTTGTCAACTATCTTTATACCTTGCCATAGAAAAATAAAGGGAGACGCGGTGGCCGGGGACATTGTGTTGTGTTCTTGGGCAAGACACTTTACTCTCACAGTGCAGTGAATTTAATGCTGGGGTGGGGGGGAGACCGTAGATGGACTAGCATCCCATTTAGAGGGTGTAGAAATACTCCTAGTCGCTTCATGCTACTGAAAACGGGATAAGCTCCCTCTTGATGAGCCACTTGGCTCGTATGCGGACTATAGAAAATAAAGCCAATCAGAATAAGGGAAAGCCATTGATACTCGACTGTATTACACCCAATCATTCCCATCATGCGCGTATATAGCATTGATTGTATTGGCCCCTGATTTTAGTTATGCCATGCTTTCGAGTGGTATACCACTCCGAAAGCGTTGCACAACTAGCATATATTTATATTTTATAAGGATAACAGATCGAGGAGGAAGTTTCCAGTTATGTTACGATGGTAGTCCAAAACCAAGGATAAAGATGAAACGTTTGCTCGCAAAGTGAAAGAACAGTTTGAAAATTTTGGCTCATTTTGTAATTGTTGGAATTCTTTTTGTTGGTATCGTCATTCGTCGTCTCAGCGCGTAGGAACCATCAAGTAAAACAGCCGCTGTTACCAAAAACACATCGCAAACCATAAAGTACTCCTGTGTACTCTTAAACTGGAAGGTACGATAGCCTAGGTAACGCTTGGTATGCTAAAATCCGGATCGAGCGGTCAGGCTGGGGACATTGTGTTGTTGGACAAGGCGCTTTCATCTCACAGTGCCTCTCTCCACCCGGTTGTATAAATAGCTACTGGAGAATTTAATGCTGGAGTAAACCTGCGATGTAGTAGCATCCCATCCGGTTTGTGGAAGGGAGGGGGGTTGGGGGTAGGGGTAGAAATACTCCTTGTCACTTCTTGTTACAGTGCTCAAATACAGAATGTTTTATTAACTAAGAATGTTTTATTAACTTATTCCCCAGTATTGCATTGCGCATCCTTACTGCGTATAATTTATGGCGTCATTAGCGCGTTCGTGCACGCGCACATGAAAATCATGGCGGATTTGCCTCGATACTGAGTTCTGTCAGTTGAAAAATGGCTATAACTCACTAACGAGCTCGGGCACCCCAATTTTTTTTCCTGTCATTTTAATCAACTAATCATTAGTTTTGCGTGAGAAAAGACTGATCTGATTTCCACGGTTGAAAATTGAATGAATAAGGAAAACAGCAGCTGCGCTGTAGTCTCTTCTATTTTGCAGTTTGATAGCCGTGGCAAGCAATTTGGTTCAGCTGTCTGTCAAAATCAAACTTAAAAAGTTTATTTGTGTCCGACACAAGTATTGACTGTAGTTTGAAGCGTGTTTTCATGAGTCTGGGCTCACAAAGAGTTTACAATAACTTGGAATGCGTTCTTGTAATAAGCATTGAATGAAATGGGACATTTTCAATGCCTCACGGGTCCTTAACGAGTATGGGCACCCCCTTTTTTATTTTGTAATTAAAGTTCTCATATGATAAATATTCATTGGACAAAGTTTGAACAAAATCTATGTGCAGTTTTATTTCAGGGGAATTACCTTAAATACATTGAAACTTGCATTAACGACGTTCGTGCGAAAAATGTCAAGTCGATAGATTTTTTAAAAATTTTTACTGCAGTCAGATAATGAGTTACTTGTGTCAGAAATGCAAAAGACTTCATTACCGCGATAAAGCGTGTGGAAAACTATCCTGATTTTAAAAAATTGGCGCTCGTAACTCAGCACGGTCTACAGGCCTTTATAGTTAAAAATATCGATGGTGAGTCAACGGAGACAAACGACCTTAATCATGTTTTGTAGAAGTGGGTCTGTTGCGTAAATAATTCCAAAGGCTGCCAACGTTTTCACAAAATTTAACCGTTCAAGAGGTATTTGAAACGACTGCACAAATAAACGAAGAGCTAAAAAAACGCAATGCAATGGTGCATTTTGCAAAAAATTCAAACTTCTAGTCGATAGATTTTCTTCCTTTTTTTCGCTAAACGTAGAAAATCGGTAGAGAAAATGATCCATCAAAAGAAAAATAGGGGTCACCGAACGTCCAAGATCGTTAAATCCAGGCAAAGCTATAGCAATGGCCATCTACCGTATATCATTGTTCATTTTATTACTTAGCGCGCGCTCAATGCATGACGTGGCATGTGAATTTGCGTGCGCAGTAAGGATGCGCAGAAACAATTAGCGCGAACGTCGTTAACAGCTTTTTCCCCCATATATTCTATAAAACAACCAGTATCAAACACATACCACTAAAAGGCAGACACTAGCAAGGGTCCCGTGGTTGTCCTATTTTAAATAATACAGGCTCAATGTAGTCACGTGTGATTAACAGTAAAATCATTAGTTGAGAGTGCATTGAGACTGCTCGAAATATGTTTTGGAAAACCGGACATGCCTATGAAGTTTGAAATACGAATAAAAACGGGTTTAAAAGTTTCCAGCGAGCAGACGTGAGCAAGTCTTGACTATAAAAGTTGTCCCAAAAAAGCGCGCGGAATATGTAATACAGAGATGTAATCAACTCCCTCTTCCCCTCTGCTCCAGGCATTAACTCGAGTGTAATAACTTTCAGCAAGACAGTATTAGCGATAAGAGAGTTAATCTCTCACGTCCATAGCTCACCTTGATTGTTTCCAAGGATCTCCCGGTTTCGGAAATACAAGGGGGTCTAGAAAAGCCGTCAATCCTATGACGTAGATTTTGCTCGCGTGGACAGCCCAAGCAACTTTGCACGCATTTTCATCCTCCGCGAAAGCATCACGCAACGCGCGTGGTAACATTATCTGCGAAACAACGGGGTTTAAAATAACTCTCTAACCCTTCATCACTTTTTGTTTTCGGGTTAACAAGTTTTCGATTCTGTTGACAATATTTGCTTCTCGATTTATAGTGTCCTTAACTGAGTACAGCAGTGTTAAATAGCGTGAGTTACCGAGTCTTTTAGTGAGTTATTCATAGTTATTTTATCTTACTGTTTTAGGTATAAGAGCAATATACATATAGACATGACCGTCAACCACAATAACCAGTTCTTAATAAACTACGGGCTCCAATAAACTGAGAAAGTGGCATAAGGACTGGTGCTCAAGGCCAACGTTTGTAATAAACGCCGCATGCGATACGGTACTTATATTCCTCGAGGTGTGTGTTTATCACCAGTAGCTCGCTAAATTAAAGCAGCTAAAGTTAAAATATAAATTATGGTTGATTCCGAGAATCATTTTTTCTTTGAAAATTAGTCACGGGCTACATTTAGCGTTTTCTGATATATTCAAAATTATTGCTATCGAAAATGAAACTTGCCAGCCTAAGCATTTGTTCGATCGGTGACTGAGCCCAAAGTTGTGGTCGTGGAATAGAGATTCTTCCGTTCTAATTACAGCCGACTTTATAAAGGTAAGAGCTTGTTAAAATTCTATGGAAAATTATCAGAATGATTAATGTTTTGGTTGTATTTTGTGGGCTGATTTCACGGAATAAGTCGGCTCAGTGCGTCCTCGATTGGTCTTTTTCTACAAGTACACTCCAAGAGTTGGTTGTTTCACCAGTCTTTTATCTCGACATCTAGGCGAAACTTCAAATTGGAAGCCAAAACATTTTTGGCTGTCCCTCACCATCGATCTTGGAAACTTCGGTGGCCAATTGAAATATTCAACGATGCGGTAAGCTTTCTGCCTCGAAAATAAAAACGACACTTGTATATGCAGTTCCCGCGGAAGTTGTACATAAAGTTCTCAGTTGTATTTGTTTGGTGTCGTATTTCCAAAAGCCCGTTGAAGGAAACGTTACGTGATCGGAAAAGAGTTTTAAATGGATATTCTCGAGGTTTAGGTCAAAATATGAAACTGTGTTGTGATCACGTTTCTGAGAAATAAACAATTAAGTTTTATAACTCTTTATCTTAACACGGCGTAAGATCCGCTCGACGAAAGAGAGAGAGTAGGCATAATTCTGATCGTAAAATCATATTATTTCCTGCCCTAAAAAAGGAATAAAACAAGCCATGTAGCAAATATGAAACTGAGGTGGCTGCTGTAGTTAATAATTTTAATAGTCTGGCCTTTCCAAGAAATGCTATTAACCGGGTCAGATTTATCTTTTAATTTGTTCCGAATAAGTTCACTGATTTATCTTTCACCCTTTATTCTTCTGTAACACATAGCACAGAGCACTTTTTGAGAAACATAAAGAAACGTGCAGGTATAATGTAACTGAACAGCCGATTCGATATACTTTCTCCTCTTTAGGTCTAACAGGATCGAAGAAGAGGGACTGTTTCTCGGAATTCTAACTGATTACCAAAACTTTTACTGAGAATGTTTATTTAAACACGGGAAAAGGCCCGCTTTCCATTTCATTTTGGCAGTGGCGTGCCGAGGCACGAGCAAAAGCTTAAAGTGTGAGGAAAATTGGAAATTTCAGTGCTGAAGAAAGAAAATGAAAGTCCATTTCACTCTATGGACCTTATAACTGTGTTGGACTGCCATCTTGGCGGGTAGGTAACAGCCGGAGAAAATTGCAGTGTCTGCATGGAATCCGATGGCAAAGAAATTTATTTTTAAATTTAATTCTGAGCCGAATTTACGAAGAGCAAAGTAAAGATGCCAGACAAAGGATAGCATAAACCAAATTTGCAGGAATTAACTGTGCTAGGAAGCGTCGAGTCGCGGTTTTAATTTTCCACTCACCTCTCTATAACTGATTTTTTTCCCGTGAACTTGTACGCCGCTTAAAAGTTCGCGCCACCTCGCGGAATCAAATGTAGACAAATACATGGGAAATTAAAATGCGACTGTGCACTTTCTAGCGCAGCTACATCTCCCCAATTTGGTCAATGCAATCCTTTGTCTAGTATCTTAATTTTGCCACTAATAAATTGTTCAGAATTCGAACATATGATAAGGTCTTTTTGTAAGCACGGTCTTGTTATGTGCCTCGAAGCATACTTCAGCACATTTCTGAACTTGGAAACTTCTCAACCTTATTGTCAATTAGATGAAAACGATCATCTTTATTTCTGAAAAAAAAAAAAATAGACGATCTGATTACCGTACCTGTGTAGTGTATGTAAAAATAGGTGTGCAGTGAATGTTCCGTTTATCAACGGTCACGCAATATTCTGATAACCTTTTTGTTTTGAAATATTTTGACTACAAAAATCCTTGAACTGTACGTAATGAATATGGAGATACAATTTAATACTCCTTTACAAATGAATAAATTGATGGAAAAAAAAAAAAAAAAAACTCCGGCGACCACTTGCATATCAGTTTTTTCCTCAGTTGTTTCTCAGATAATTTTTACACCTAAGCAAATTTAGTAGAGGTAAATAAAACTGGTATTTTATTATTAGACTATTATTAGATTGTCAGTATATATGGCCATTGACAACAAACACACAGAATGCTACTATGATAGAATACTACAAACGAGCGAGACCACCGAACCTTTTTAAACTGATTCAGTTCTCTGGTCTTAATCTTGGTAAGATACGTTTGTTTACCACAAATCAGTGGGAAGTTACGGAAGCTATGACTTGATGGAATTTTGTACATTGCATGAATCCGTTGAGACGGTAAACTGAGCTGTAATGATTTCTGATCTGCTAAGCTAAATTCAGTCTTAACTGATTGACAGGACAGCTATTGACGGACTGACACAAAACATGGAAGATAGAGTCCAGGACGAGTCCTTGGAGTCACTTCAACACCCTCAACAAGAAATAGGTGGCCACAAAATATCAACCGATTCAGAGTTATTGCGTAGTATCGTAGACAACCCTGAGGTACTGGCAGTGTTACATCAAAAGTTCAAGGAGCTGGAAAAACCAGAAGGCCAGTCGAATTGGAAGACACGCTTGCACATTGTCTTCCAGAGTTTGCGAGTTCGTGCAACGATTCCGTCTTGGGTCAAGGCCGTTCTGTCATTTTTTTGGACCAGACTGCTACATGTATTCAACATGGTGTCAGAGATTTGGAAAGAAAAACGTACCAAACTAAGTGAGGTTCAGAGAAACCTGAAGGCTGTAAACGAGACCCACGAGAAAGTCCGAGAAAATATTGAGGAGGTTGAAGATCAGGTAAAGCCTTGTTGTTTAAATTTCTGTCAGCTTCTGTATTGATTTCCTTGTTGAAAATTAAATTTGGAGTCTTAGACAGGGAAGCAAGGCTTGGGTAGTGGTCAAACTACTCGCCTTCCATCAAGTTGGCCTGAGTTCGTATTCTCGCCTTGTTGCGAGAGTTTTTCTCTGGATTCTTTGGTTTTCCCCGCCCCACCTTCCCCCCCCCCCCCCACCTCCCCACAAAAACCGGCACACCGGATTCCTATTTTATCCCGATGCATGAACACTTTTACAAGGAGTTCATGAGAGCCCCTCCGTGTTTCGTAGATAAATAATAATCATATTTACATTTTTTGTATATTTATGCACTGAGATTCTCTGCATGCGTAGTCGAGTCTTTAAAGCAGTCCTCTCTTTGCCAAAATCCTGTAAATACAAATGAAAAATGAAATTAAAACGTTGACCCTTGAATCTTCTAAATACTATGCTATTTAGCTTTTTTAATGGACGTCAGTTTCAGCTTGAAGCAAAAGTTCACTTGCTATTTTCAGGTGTAACTCTGAATTGCTAATGCATGTTTCTGTTTGTCATCCGTGTAAATTACGCAGATCAGAAAAACCCGGGAAAATGACTACAAGATCTCAAGTACCAAGAGCAAGGATTTAGAAATCCAGTTGACTACCGCCGAGCGTGACCTGGGGAATTGTGAAGATGGTCTGAGTGATGTACAAGGTGATATGGAGCGTCTCAGAGCGGCGATTAGATGGCTTAAATTCGTACATATCATTGGATTTGTTTTTGCAGCCGTCTTAGCTGCAGGAGGTAAGGATTTTGATCTGTACTGGTCTTTAACTGGGAAATTTTGTGATATAAAATGAAATTCTCTCATCCAATAAGCATCTTTCCTTGTGTAGTGCCCCCCCCCCCCCCTGGAGTTCGGGACTCCAATATAAAAAGGACGGAGTTGCACGTCGTACCTTTTAGAGGTTACGAAGCGGGTTTGGTGCCTGTTGGGATGTTCAGCCTAATTAGGTCCACAAAGGGATCTTTCGTGGTACCTATCAGGGTATTGAGCCGAAAAAAAAGTCGACGTCATTTAGTGTGTTGTTTGGAGAATTGGAACGAACACCTCTTAGGGGTGAAAAACAGTTGAAGCCACGCCCACAAACTACGATCTTGGTATGCCTCTCAGGGGTTCTTTTCAATTTTTTCGGCTAGCAACCCCGTACTTTTTATATGGGAGCCCCCCTCCCTCCCGCGGATCTTAACTAACCTATGCTCCAGTATGATTCGAGAGATCATTCGAGAAAGGAAGCTCTCTCAGTGTAATATAACTTCATGCTGTTACGTTTGTTTTACTCGTTCAGTTCTGTACTACTACTTCAATCCAGCCAGCCTTCTCCCCAGCGTCAAGGGAGATGACGACGAGCAACTCTGGAACCGTCGCTGGCATCCAGCTAAAGAAAGTACAGATACCGAAGTCAAAGGGTTGACGACTCCCGGCTTCATGATGATAGCAGGTAGTGTAGCCATGCTTGGTCTACCCTTGAAATGGATGATTGAGAGTTTGTTCATCAACTCGAAGCTGTTAACTGAATGTGGCAAGATCATAGAAGAAGACTTGCGAAAAGCGAACAGCCTCCAGAAAAAGTTGAAGCGAGCGGTTGAAAAAGAAGTACCCGAAATGAAGAAACAGTTGGTTGTCTTGGAGTGTGACATATCTCGGTATGCCTCGCTGCAGAAACTTGACTGGGATTGACTTGATCGAGACTCTGAGTGGCCCAACAGAAACCGGAACTCTTACACTATTAACAGTGGACTAACATATTAATTAGTATGCGCTAGAAGACGCTCTTACGCTATGGCTGGTTATAGTCGTTCAGATACTGTTGTGTCCTGAAAAGCGAAGTGAGTACTCTTCCACTCATTATGAGATATAGAGAGTCTTAGAGCTTTCTGAAATAGTAGCTGCCAAAACTTGTATAGGAGAGCTTTTAATATCACTTGCTTCTTCCAGCCGTTCAGTTGGTTGGGGTGTAGCGCGAAAAACGGCCAGAGGAAAAAAAAATAGTGAAGAGTGCCCCTCCCCACAGCTTTTTCTTTCGCCGGCTTGAACAGGCTAGCATGTAACTTTATAATGCTTTGTGGATTCTGTGTGCGCTCTGACTGAATAAAAAGCTTTGTTCTATCAGAGTATTAAACATAGGGTGATCTTTAATCTTTTTTCCCTTAATATTTGGTAGGAAAGGCACACGTAGGGGCCAAACCACCCTCCAAATGTTTCGTCAGTTCTCGGGTATTTCACATTATTTCACATTACTTAAAAAGTATTGACTTTTTCTACACCAAACTTGGTAGATGAGTAGGAGACCTATTGCCCATTATATTTACGTGAAAAATTTCAGTAAATGTCAAAGTTGTGACGTCACAGTGATGACGTCATGTTTTTTGCCACTTTTGAAGTTTTTAATATGCATATTTTTTACAATGTATTCGAAAGAGCACAAC
>NC_138157.1:6474900-6629900 GCF_964199315.1 Orbicella franksi
ATACCGGAAAACAATAGAGTCACCCCCTCCCTCCTGTACAAACCCTTCAAGAGTACTCTGCATGATTAAACCGGCTACGAGGAAAACAATGGTCAGTAACAAAGAACGTCGAGGTATGTGACCGTCACGCTCGACACAGATGAGGAACGTATAAGTGTAGCTTGTATACAAACCTACAGCTGGAAGGAAAAGCTGGCAGTTTTAATGCTACCTAGGTTTCAAGGATCGCTACAAAGGACTACGACTTTAATCTTGGAGCCAGGAAAGAGATTTACTTGAATTTATCGGAGCACTTTACGAAGGCGAGTATGTTAGTTACCCACTGGAACATTTTCAAAATTTCCTGAACTTTAAGCGGTCGTTAGTTTTAAAAACCTAGCGGGCAGACAAATCTTATTATTGTTTTAAATTAAGGGCTATTTATACTTCCTATTCATGACGTTCGGCAGTTTCAAACAAGTGCCACATTTTTAAAACGTGCCTTCATAGTAGAGCTATTTTCGTGTTTGGTTCAAAACTCGATTTAACGGGTAGAAAATCTTTTTTTAAACGTTGAAGGAACAACATTGAATTATAATTGCAACATGGCTTGACAAACTGCTATGGTATATCTATAGTTGAAAAAAAGAATTGGGACTTTTGAGCGAATATTAATTTTTTAGAGCGCCGGCAATATGTGCTATTTTTCCAATTTCGGCAGGCACCCAACTTGTGTCGAGCGGACCGAACTTCAATCAATCCTTGAAAAATTCAATTAGAATTTTTAATCAAATAAAACTCATTTTTGTGATTGACTAGGTAAGGGATTTGAAATCCCAGCTTATGAGAAAAATCGAATTTTCGAAGTAAAATTAGTGGTCGGTTTTTACAGAGACAGCCTCTTAAGAGCTTCTAAAAGAGGAAGGTAGTTCTGAAAAAGAAGTTAGAAATTGAGACGTTTGTGCAGAAGTATTCGGCTTCTTTGTAGAAATGACAGGATAAGTTTTAATCGTTGTTTACTACATAGCTACGTGATCAGAAACTGTTAAAGACACGACCCTTTTCTTCGAAGTAAATTTAAAAAAACCCACTGATTCCCCCCTCCTACAACCACCATCGCCTCTTTCATTACAGGTCACACAAACGTATAGACAACTCACCACAATGCAGCTCGTCCAGCGTGATAGAACCTGCTAGACGTGTTCACGATAATTCTAGTTTAATAGCTGGTTTTCATTTGACGTCACTAAAATTTGAACTACAAAACTATTGATCTTCCTGACATTTTACTTTAATGATGTATAAGAGCAGCTGAAAACTAATATTCATACAAATTTTCGCTGCGAATGGGTTCTTGGTTTTGTGATACACCACGCTTGAATTTCTAAGCTTTTGCGTGACACAGCATTTACATGACGACCAAGAGAGCTGTCATGATGGTTAAAAAAACGACTTATTTCGGGGAACTTGGCTATCTGAACAGTTCATGTCTTAGAAAAAGTATTATTTTAATGTTTTAGAGTTCCTCGAGGGATAAATTCACTCTTTTGTAGCAAAACTCAGTGACAGATGTTTCTGTTGGTTTCCGGCCGCCATGTTGGTGCCCATACAGATGGGCACCAGCATGGCGTCTCCATGCAAATCTCTGTAAATTTGGGGAAAAAATTTCTTCGCATATCTCGCATAAGAAAAATTGCTGTGACCAGAATTTTGGCGAGAGTCTTTGCGTATTTACTTTCTTTCATTTCCCAGGTTCTGGACTTTATCTATTGACCGGTTTTGATATTTTTATTTGGATCTATTGTGAATTGCGTGAAACTGAAAAACAGCAATTGATTTGTAAGTTAAGGACAAAGCGTTGGCTTTGGCTGAGAGACATGCGCAGTTGCGATGTTTGGAAACAGGAAAAACTGTGAGCATCATTGGCCATCAGTCCGCAACAGTTTGCAAGTTCTCGTCATTGTGTCTTTACCAGTTCTGGTGGATAAGTGGAAAGCAAAGGTGAGTTGATATAAGAGAACGGCGTTTCTTTTCAAATCGAGGATCGAAGTTGTTGTATAAAACAAATTTTGCGTTCTTAGGTCATAAAACAAGAAGCAGCGGCTCCGCAAACTTTAGATAATCTTGATGAAGGAGGTGAACTTGGAAAGTTAATGAGACGACTTTTTAAGCTTAAACTTTAGAACTAATACTTAAAGAATTTCATAAAGTTATGTATGCAGTTTGTAGGAATTTGAAGGAATTGAGACTCAAGGCAGAAATGTCAAGCGATATTTTCCCATCAAGTATGTTGCTTCTCCAGACGTTTGTATTCTTGTGCAATTGCCGACTAAAAAAAAATTAAAGCTCTGAAGACATAGACGTATTATTTTGGGGTGGAAATTCCAAGAACTACACTAAAGTTAAATCTATGGCCTCAGTTGTTAGCAACTCCTCCATATACACCCAATTCTTGTATGCGTATTAACACAAAAAAAATTAAGCCCCGAAGACCTTTGTTTCGACTACTTCAACTGACGCGACGATTTTCCAAGAATCTGTGATCAGTTTACAATGAAAGTGGAAAAAAAATTGGTGGCACCTGCATAAATTAACAGTCTGGCCTTTCTAAGAAATCATCAATTGAATATTTGCCATGCATAATTTACATAATTTCGTGAAGGCTGACTCGAGCAAGTGCTAAAGAAACAGCCGCACCACTCCTAAAATTATGAAGGGTCAACTTTCTGTCTTTAAAATGATGTGTTAACTACTAAACATAAACACCTATTCGTGACTGGGCAGCCGAAGAATCTAAGGAACTATATTTGTTCCTTAGAACATTTATTTACTTTTGATTTTAAATTAAAATATTTTTGCGATAAAAAAAACCAAAACAAAACAAACAAAATGACAGTAAAAAAAAAAAAAAAACATAAAAAATACAACCGAAAAAGCAAATAAAGCATAAATTTACAAGAAACTTGTTAAGACAATGGGTTTTTTGTTATGGCAGTCCTAGACCACCATACTTGTAACATGTTTGTCCCTTGATAACGAGGGAAACAAAAAACCTCTCGTTACGTCAACAGATAATAAGTTACAAACTTCAACATAAATTTCGGTACCTAAAACAGGACGTATCTCTCTACATTGTCCGCTCTTTTTAAAGAAAATGTGTGTGCATCACCCTGACGCAAAGTTTTCGACCAAAGGTGATTGAATAAGAGCCAAGAACTATCTGGGAAACGTAAAATATCCTGTATCTTAACATGGGACGGATCAGCGGCGCGATCGCCAGAAAAGAAAAGTGTCTTAAAAAATGCTTGATCTCTTGCAGAACGATGAAACATGATGGGGTTCTATAAACGGTGTAGACAAATGAGCGAGAATGTGGTCGGCTAAGATCTTTAAATCAGAAAGTAAAAGTGGTATTGCTTGACGGGGTGACCCTTGCCTGTAGTTGTTCCACAGTTATACAGGACAAATAATTGTTAACGTCCCTTATCGCGGCAGGATTTCCTACACCCAAAAGAGAATTCCAGTCTCCAACCCTGTCGTGGTTAACGAAGATGGCTCGAAGCTTACCGATAACACTTTCAACAGATCCTCTTGGTAATCGATTGGGACAATCGCGCGGGAACGTTCGAAATGGCCCAGAAATGGCCCAGACATTTACAACTGGTGCTGTGAACGACAATGCGACCATCCTCATCTTTCCAGAAATTTAACATCTGTTGGTAGAGCAGAAGAGACACCCTTAGGAGGATCTAGTTGAGTCAAAAACGCAGTCATTTAGATTTCTAGTGCTGATTTCTGTTTGACGTAACCTGTGGAGTTTCGGTTTTGAGCCAACTGATCTAGACGAGCTTGGATGTTGCCTTCATTGACCAGCCACTTAAGCTTCTTGTTTGTAACCCCCCCCCCCTCCCCCACCTTTATTGAACGTCTTTTGTATCCACAGTTTCGATAAAAGTGAAAACCTTCACCGTCTGCGTAAGAGCACTCCGGGCAGGCCATTTGTGGATTATTTAAAAGAGATTGAAGTGATAGTCAAGGCCACTTGGGATCATCAATGCTAAATGCCCACAATTCTACCGGGGAAGGGACTAAGCCAAAGCCACCCTCTCTTTGTGAACATAAGACTGCATCTAATTCTCCCTTCCTAGATAACACAACATGATCTGAAGCGGAAGAATATAGGATTGGCCACCAGTAGGGTTTGACAGGAAATCTCGGAACCACAATGGTGGAGATTCCCGCGGAAAAAGGGAACTTAAAAACGGGTCCTACAGGACTGAATGGGAGAAAAACACAGGGACTCAGATCATTACATCCTTCCAGTGAAGAGGGTTCTGTGCAAATAAATTGACACCACCCGATCACCCGATAGAGGGTAGGGGGAGGGGGGTTGGGTGGGAAAAGGATAAATAGGATAAATCTATTGCCATTAGACCCATGGTGTGGCCTGAGACCCCTCCGAACTGTTCCTGGACGTTTTGCCAACATCTGGGAGATAACATCGTATCAGGGGATGAAGTGCGTCCTGATGGCTGATCTGCACGGTTTTGTTTCAGAAGGAACTTTGTTCAAAGAAAGCTATAGATTGTTTTTAGAAACAAACACGAACAGTTCTTTGGTTGCAGAAGTAAGATGAGGACTTCTACTTCCTTCTTAGCGCAAAGTGTCTAGAAGAACTTGACTATCAACATTGACGTCTACTCTACAATTTCTGAGAGTGATTGGCGAAGATTGAGGGACCTTCAGAACCGCCGACATTTCTTTAGTAGAAATATGCAACATGGTTTCGCATGAATTCCAGTAATCTCTAACCTTAAGATCGCTATTTGGAAGGTGAAAAACACCTCCCTAAGCAAAGCCAGAGGAATTATTGGACAAAGAAAGAAGAATATGTTTCTCTCCTCTTTGCAAGGAACATGATCCTCCCAGGTATCGACAAAACACCAATGCATCAGTTTTTCACGTAGGGCCTGGGAAAGGGGAACATCAGAGTTAGGGCCCGCAGAGGCAATAGCAGCAGCAGTGTTCTTGATAAAGAGCTTTGCCCCACGGACGGCTAAAGAAAAAGATACAAATGCCCTGGGAACGTTGCAGGGTTGTTAAATTGCACGGATTGTTTACAAGTTAAAATTTCCTCACGTAGTTTAGCAAACTTCCCTACCTTATCCTTAGGTTAGATGAACGCCTGCAAAGTTGTGTCAATGATCAAACCCAAGTAGGTAATGCGAATAGCTGGATGAAGGAGAGACTTGGCCAGACCGATAAAGTATCCAAGATTCACAAGAATAGAGCAAACGATATAGTTGGCAACCTGGGCGGCCATGAAATTGAAGCTGGAATCTCTTTTGGAGAAAGGCAAAGACCAGCATCCTCTGCGAGTTCAAAGCTCACCACTGAGTCGGTCGTCGATGTACAGGGACACGGAATACCGAGACTGCGTAAGAAGCTGGACAAACAGGCCCGTTGAAGTAATATATCAGACAAGAAAGACCGTGTTTGACCACATTTCCAGACACCGAGAGGATAGTTGAAAATGCGACGGAGAAATATATATGAAAGAAGGAAAGTCTGACTCGTAAGAAACTACTTTAAATTTCACTTTGAATGGGGTGATAAATTGTTTATCATTTACTCTCTTGGTAATCCATACAAGCACGAGCTGGTGGTTAGGAGAGTTTTCTAACACATGCCTCCAAGCTTCCTGATGGCGATGAATCTCTCCAGCAAAGTAGATATCCGGATTCTTAAACGGGAGGGTAAGCAGTTCTGGTAGCCTCGTCCACAGATTCTTACTTCTTCTATTCAAGCTTTAAAATCCGATCCCTTAACCCTTGTAGTGCATCCACAGGCTATAGATACAAAGCGATAAAGATCGATGTAATCAATAAAACAACAGGGTAAACATGGTAGATATAAGCGCCAAAACCAGACACGAATGAGTTATAACCTGACTTGAGCCTGCGATCCAATGAAAAAACCAGTACTTCATCAGCAATCAACTTCAAAAAATCACACGTCTTCGTTGAGCTCTAAACTATAGCCCGTGATATGGTCACGTAGTACTGGTCAGCAGATAAAGTGGAATCCCGCCTTCTCGAACCCTCAATTTTTCGAACCTCCCCATAACTCGAACCAAACGACGTCGTTCCCTCTCCTCAGTCAAACACTAATTTTACCCCTGATTTCTCGAACTCTATGATTATCGAACCAATTTTCGTTTCCCTTGGAGATTCAAAAAATTGGGATTCCACTGTACATTGTTTTGACAGCTGTTAACCATAACACAAATGTCTACTATCAAAGATTTACCTATGCTAATGGTGCTACTATCCTATTTTTCAAGGTATTGGACTTGGCGTGCGGACGTACTTACGTACGGACAGTCACGTGACAACCAAAATTTTTAGATCGATGGGTTACCAAATTTTCTAAGGTATGGGGCTCCGCTCGCGCGCCTTCGGCTAATAGGAGCTCTGCTAATAGGAGAACTGCACTAATAAAAGACAATATGGCGCAAGCCTAAGTCCGTCAGTTGTTAGCAAAATGCATCTTCATCTGTTTCTGTTTAGGCTTCTGTATTAGTTCAATCAAGAAATAAAAACTCTGAAGCCTACTTTGGTCCAACTATAGTTCAACTGACTCGCTGTGTTTAGTGCAAAATGAAAGAGAAAGCAAATTGAAGTGATCGCTGGTTGTATTTCATACTCGTAACAGTCTGGCCTCTTTTGGAAATCCTATGCTCCGAGGTATGATGATAATGGTAGTGATAAGCATAATAATATTTATACATGGGGCGATCTCACATAAAGTGGTTTTTAGAAATTAAAGGCCCTAAAAAGAATATTATAACCTAATAAGCAACAAATAATTTAATGTAAACTTTATTCGTGGAAACTTAAAGCTTACCACATGGACTATGAGCCAAGTTAAGAGTTTACAAATACGTACATTCGATCCATTCAGAACTTTCACTATCCATGTTAGAATTGTGTGTATTTGTTGTTGCTCATGGTAGATATTTACCATCAATTAAAGGCTATTCACAACACTACGAATATGCACCTTACTTAAGACGAAGCCGTGGGAATCAATTAAATTGGCTAGTTTAAATTATTGTTGGGCTTTGAGTCTGATAATTGTAGAACATGATCAAGTAGATTTCATTTTTATATGGCTTTTCTCGTTCTAGAAATACTACACCAAAGAAGCTAATAAATATGCATAAATGAGTGTCAAATGGCCATTTTTCCAGGGAGTTCCCCTAACTTGGAGGGAATCAATTGTCTTGACCTATTATTTCGCCATAATCATTCACTCACCAAACACAACATTTGTGCCCAGTTTGAGCGAAATCGTTGATTTGAGCTGTATAACCTCCTCGCTCTTAATTTCTCAAATAAGGAGCGAAAATTTCCATATCGAAGATATTGTATTAGTGTTCTTGTTTTAGTGTTCTATTTGGGGCAAGTGGCAGGGACTTGTCCCAAAAATTCAAACTGGTTTGAATTCGTGGGACTAGTCGCAGGGACCAAGGTTTATTCCCTGCTACTAGATTTTGAAGCAAAAATGGCCAGTTCACATGAAAAGATCGACTTGTCTCCAAGATGTAGTTGCAAGGACTAGTTCTCTCGTGTGTGTCGACCTTAAACAATTATTGAACTCATTTATCGTAAAACATCGTGATTTGTCAGTTTGTCGCAGATCAAATGATCACGATAGCTTGCTCAACCTCGTCGAGTAATTGATAATTATTTTCACATAGATCCAGTTGAGAGAAGATTGCCAAAAAGCTGATTTACGATGCTACGTACTAGGTTCAGAAGAAAACGCTATCGAAAAACCTTAAACCCTCTTATTAATGTATTCCTATTCCACCAATTCAAAGAAGCTCAAAGAAGCTTAAAACCGGGAGGTTAAATATATACATTTCGCTGATAAAAGTAAAATATAAAACTTTAAGGTAAAAAGCTGTTAAAATTGAGTCTAAACGTTTTCGATCTGTTTGATCATTATCAGAGTGAAATAATATGCATACGCTCAGTGTTCTTATAGTTCAGGTAATGCCAGTTATGTAATACCTGTTCCCATGGGGAACAAGGTGAGGTCCAGTGATTGCACTTGTTTGTTTAGTTCTGGACGGAAGCGTGCGATGTAGAACGCTTCTTTTATTCTCCTTTTTAACCATGAATGGGCAGTGGTTAAAATTTCCCTCGAGAACTTGTGGTTAGGGTGTTTTCTGATGTGCTTGGCTGACTCCGACTGCTTATTTACATCTGAATGTTGATTAACACGAACCTCGAGGTTGCGTGCTGTTTCGCCAATGTATGTTTGTCCACAAGTACACTTGCCTTTGTAAATGACGTGTGACGGGTGTGTGTTTTTGTCTTTTAACTTGAAGATTGATTTCATCTTGTGTGTTTTCCACATGATAAAGAAGTTGAACCTCCATTTGGTGTACGTGTTAAGTTTCTTTAAGAATTTTCTACTTACTACTTCATTTGTTCTGCAGAAAGGGAGACGCATTCCGAGTTTAGGTCTTTCATCGAACCAGTGGACAGGAATTACTGTTTCGTCGCTTTTTGGATTTCAAAATCACGGATAACTTCACTTACCAATTTCGTGGGGTATCCTGCTTTGATGAATGATTGTTTGATGGCTTTGACTTCTGCTTGCCAATTGGTGGCTATTCGTTTTGCTCGATATAAAGCACCTAGAATAGTGTTGCGCTTCCACCTTTCTGGGATGGCCGATTTCCAATGTACTTGTAGTTTACCTGGTTTTTGGTAGACTCTGGTGGTGAAGTTTCCCTCTTGATGGTTGAAAGAGGTGTCCAGGGAGGGAGTTTAAAGTTTAACTATCTTTTTTGCTCAAAAAAATAAATAGTTAAAAGCATTTTTCGCCAAAACAAATCATCGCAGTTTAAAATGTTTTCTTATTATCTTTGTTACAGGCGTGACCATTCAAACAAGCATGGACGTCCAATGGGAACATTACATAAACTCTATAAGGAAGTTTAGGGAAGAAGCTGGTGAGCAAATCGAAGAAGTAAACAAGCACCTGAGTACCTTAAACAGCTTTAAACAACATTTAGAAGCTATCGACGCCCTCATTGCTGAACAGCCTTCTCAAAGTTGTTTGGGTGTTATGGCTGTAAAAGGTGTCTGCGAAAAGGTTCTATTTAGCGATTATGAGTACGTGAGTAATGGTGCTGTTGCCGTTTCAATGACGTCCCGTCAAATCAAGGAAGAGGAATCAAACATTCCGGCATCATTGCAACCTAAAGTGAAGGATATCAAAGGCTACTGGAAAAAGATCGAAGCGCGAAGCAGGATAATTGAGAGTTTGATACAAAAGATAAACAAAAGGGTGTGTGTTTTTAGTCGGAGAAGATCTGTGATATGATTAATTAAATTATATCACTAACCGTTTGTTCGTCTTTGTAATTTGTAATCCGAACGCTGAATAAATGATAATGGCTTTGAACGAACAGAAAGCTTATCGATTTTATCTTCCAATTATACACACCGTGAGTTATCTTTTTGCACGGTTCCATGAATTGTTTGCAACTGTGAGGAAGAACCGTATTCAAGGCACGGGTGTGACTGCGCGTCCCGAATTCGCTTACTTATCGGGACACAAGTCTCGTCCTGGCGGACAGCGGACGCGGTCCCGATTCAAAATGAATTTAAGACGTTCTCCTTCATCAAGATGTATATGAGAATTATTAAATTACGCTTCTCTAACACTGTTTTAACGGGATGCTGTTATTCACTTTCATACAGGTCCAAGAAGCCGGAAATAAAGGATACAAAATCTCCCAAACCGAAAAGATTGACTTTGAAATGGATATATTGGATCTTGAAGAAGCCTTAAAGATATGCGCTGACTACCTGAGCCAGGTAGACAGGGTACAGAAAATGCTTGCATCAGACATCAATAACTATTTAAGTAGTGTTGGCGTGCTTACTGTCATTGGAGGGGGAATTTGCATCATTGGCGTTTTCACCGCTGTTGGCGCAGGTAAGTAATAGCTACCGTATTTTTGACCTTTTCCATTGTATCCCTGAAATGACTTTTATACTTTAGGCTAATTGTAGCCATTTGTGTTATAAGCTATGTGCGCACGTATCTTGACTACAAAGGAATGAGTTCATTGCTCGAAGCCATATACTTACTGTAAATGTCAAATATCTTCAAGCAGAAGTGTCTATGTTAGAGCCTATTGGCCTATCATACCGGAAGTTATCTACGGTTCCACTAGCATGAACCAGCTAGTAATATTTGTGCTCTCCCTCCCCCTCCCAGGGATGTGATGCTGGTCCATCTCAGGGTTACAATCTATTTCCTGGATAAAGAGTCTCGGAGAGAGATCCAACACTGTGATGCAGCCAGAATATTGAACCCGAAATGGACGGCAGTATCCGGAGTCCAACGCTATAATCAAAAGGCCCCAGACGCTACCACCCGACATTTCTACTCGGATATGAAAAAGATAATGTGTGCCTCTCTCAACGTTTCAAGAAAGCTTACTGGGAGGTTTCCCTTGAAGGAAACGTTTGAAGCATTTTTATGTTGCAACGAAACAATCATTTTCATATTCTCTAGCTACAAATTATAACTTAAAAGTCTCTTGGAAGGAGGGGAGAGCCTTTAACGTTATGAGAACAATAGAGGCATGGAGGGTTTTGGTTTTGTTCAGCGGGGATTTAAGGCGGGTGCTCCAATGCACAACTGGAGAGCTTATATCCGAGGATTTATATCCAGTTGCCCAGTTCTCCGCTATAAGAGAAACGTAAAACGACAATATGGAACTTGAGCAAACCACGATGGCAACGAATAATGCGGGGCCGTGTAACAAAACAACAACGTGGAACACCCAAGTCCTGCATGGATTGGAGGACCTGTACTACGACAGCTGAATTTTCCTATCTCCCGTTCAGTGAAGTTTAAAGCTATCGTTAGAAATTTTAAACAAGTTTTTTGAACGATAGAAGTATTGAACGGATTTAGGTTATTGCCAAATTTAAAGGTGAAATCTAATATTTTTTTTACTAAGCGTCGTCCTGGCCAGCGCTTTCTTTATAAATAGGGCTCATCACAACGACGACGATTATGATAATGATGACGATGACGATGATGCAGATGAGAATAAACTACACACACGTAGTTTTTATGGAAAGCCGGACCAGAGGCGAATTTTAAAAGTTATTATTCCTGAATCATTTATGTATCCCCATTTAATGATTTAAACGGTATTACCTTTTCCAGCTGGCGCAGCAATTGCAGGGCCTGAAGTAGCAGCAGCCTGTGCAAGGTGCCTTCCAGGAGGAGCACTGGCCATGTACATGTATAATTTATATCGCTTCTGGTGTAAGTATCCGGTACTGACAGCTAAAAAGGAAGGCCTGCTCTCTTATTCAGGAATAAAAACTAATGAATAAAAGTCAAAATATCTAGAAATGGCTGACACAGAAAAAATTAACAAGGTCACAGCAGTAAAGAAGAAAATTGATCTTGTATAAATTTCCAAAGAATGAAAACCGAGTAAAGTTAGATTCATTTAGTACCTAAATTACATAAATTCTCTGAGTGTTCTGAATACACAGGGTTCCGCGGGGACAGCATTTACAGTTCTGTCGTCAGGTATACTTGTTTTAGGGTAATTTGATATTCCTTTACTGCAGTGCTCATTTACTGCAAGTTTTGTCCCCGATTTCTCCGCTTTCCCAGTTGCACTTCAGATGTCTTTTCACCACTGACGTTCCCGTTGCCATTGCCGTCGTGGTTTTCTTAAAATCCTTTTTTAACAATATGACGGATACACCGGGGAAAGTACGTACAAGTGTGTTACACAAAATGATAATTCTGTCTCGCTGTCAGTGATTGTCCATTGATTTTTAAACGTGTCTCCAAGGGTTTCGTTATTCGGGAGGTCGTACTGATCTCTGCGAAGTTATGGAGATGGCATGCTTGCACTACAATGTTTGTCATTCTCTCTTGTATTCATTGCAAGGTAGTTCCCTATAATTTAGCTTGATTTTAATATCCAGTGACATACCAGAACTCCAAAACACTTTAGGAAACACCCCTTTTTCAAAGCTAGTGATGGATTAAAAAAAAAATGCATGGCATTGTTGACTGTTTACTGAATTTACCGCAAACAAAAGATCTTGCCGAAACTTCAGGAATCAAGCTACCACTTGGTATAAATCAAGACTGAAAAACAACGCCGTCCTGAGTTGGGAAATCTACAGTCATGGCGTCAATACCTGCAAGGTAACTCAACAATAAGGCTGGTAGTTGAAATCTTGTTTCTGCGTAGTTCAGAAAGATGTTAAGAGAAAAGGTTACTCTCAGTTGTTTTGCAAAAACGCAGTTTAAACTTTTGTAATAAAGTCGAAGGGATATTCAGCGTTGAGAACCAAGCAAGGAAGAAAACTTACAAATTCGCCAGGTACTACATGGAAACATGGCGGACAACAAGGACGTCTATATTTTAGTGATTTAGTTTTGAAAAGTTTTATGTAACTATTAGCGTCATATTCATCATTGAGTTTGTTTTCAATCTTGTTAAAAATTTAGGAAATCCGAAGTGCCCTTGTAAGGAGAATTCTGCCAGTTGTCCAAAGAACTTGTTCGCTTTCATCAGCCAAACTATCGAACAGATTTGAAGTAAGCGAAGAGAGACAAGCCGACGGCCTGTGGCTAAACATTTGCCGTAATCAACGGCACATTTATTTTGGCTCTTCATCAAGGAGGCCCCACCGCCCATGACCGGAAGTATAGGTCTTCTAAATCCTATACCATAAGATGTCCCAGTTTAGAACGTGTCAAGAGGGTATGAAATTTGCTGAGCGTAACGCGGCAATGGATGTGCGTCTCCGGAAGTTTCAGTTTAAGAGCTTGAATAGTCGTGCCAGGAATACAAAAATTTCCGAAAGATCACGCGATGGATTGCATCGTTTGGGCGAGCCATGTAGCCAAGACCCTGATGACGATCCACCCCCTCCGGTCCAGTTCCAGGACCCGCTTCCGAAGAGGATCTCCAGCTTTTATGCATTTGTCTTCCTCGGGGGTGAACATCAAAATTTTTCTTCTCGCGTCAATTCCTGTCAGTTTGAGTGCATTTCCTCGCTTTGGTTTCGGCACGCTTGCTTGACGCTGGGATGGTGTCTCTATTATCGTTTTGTTTCCATTGGTAAAAGAAGTATCGACACTTTAAGCCTTGAGCGCACTTCCATTTCTAACTCTGGTCCGTTTGTCTTCGTTTTTGATAGTGAAACCTTGCCTCGATCGACAGCGCTGCGTTTCCGATCCTCGGAGATAGTGCTCTGCTCGCTGCTGCCAAGATATGTGCAACTTACAGTCTTGACAATATGTCGATAGCGAGTAGGATGAACGTACTTGCTTGTTGCATCGAAAACTAGTTTGCTCATTAACTCTCCTAGTTTGTTGTGCTGTCCTCCATTTCTCGTTACCAAAACGTAAGCACAGGTCGGCTTGAGGAAAGGACGAATGTGAGTTATATAACCATCCAACACTTGCATTTTAGTGTTGTTCAGGAATAGAGAATCGAAGCCATATTTACCGGCTGTTTTGAACATTTTCTGGTCAGTAAAGCCGCCGTTAGTCTTAGCTTTGTTCACCATCTCAACGATTAAATAGTAATATGTCATCGGACGTGGGCCTTAAAACCTTGATGAAAAAATATACAACGAGGAATTTGGTAGCAAACGATAAGCCCAAGGGAGATACCATACCTGATATTATCCTTGCATGATTTCAGTACGCTCTCCTAGCGCGGCAGGCAACACCCCACGCTTTCCAAGAGCTCTTCCAGCGTAGCCCAGTGTCCCTTGGCTTCTAGGGCATCAATATCGAGTTCACTGGTCCACTGCAATCTCATCATTTTAGAAGGGATTTTGCACCTTCTTTAAGTACGTTTCGATTCCGATGCTCCGTTCACTTTTCTGAAATCCCCTAGCTCTGGGATGGCATCCAAGTAGCCTACACGTCCCGCTCCAAGTTTCCACTTTTCCTGCATCGTATCAACAAATTTAAAAGGGAGGAGATTGGGAGAAAATGAATTAAAGTCGAATGTTCGCAACAGAATTTCAGAAACTTAAAACATCTGCTGGGAATTTGTTGCGCTTAGCGATCACTTTTACAACCTCCGCCACTGCCGGTGAGCCAACACAGAAATTCTTGAGAGATGTCACTTGACATCTCAAAAGAGGCAACTGTCCTGATTTGATGTAAAGTCTTCCGATTGTTCGCTTTATTTTCGTTGCCTTCATTTTCGTGCCGGCCTTTATCATGAAACGACTCAATATGGCTAAAGTTTGGCTTTTCGTGGAAACAAAAGCACAACTGGTGTTTGTTCTTTACGTGTTTCTTGCAGCCTCTTTGTGTCGTAAATCACTTATGATTGCAGGCTTGGACTGGACAGTGAAAAACGCCGTCAGGATCATGTTACCATAGGTGAAGCCTCCTGGGTTTCGGCGATACGTTTGGTAACTTTGATAGATCAGTCAGCGCGTCTCCTCGTTTGTTCATCTGCAACAACAATTTTTACTCGCAATGATGCGACAAGACACACCAGCCTTCTTATACTAGCTGGTGTATTTATTCCCCCAAGAGACATCATTCGATATTTGACCAATCAGAAATCTGTTTTTCGCCCTCTGCCCGAACATGATCCATGTTGCCCCTTACCGCGCTTTCTCTAACCCATTGTTTACACAACACAATTAAACAAGTCTCAGTTGTTAGCATCGCCTCCGCGCGCCCAGTTCTTGTACGCTTGTTGACACAAAAAATTTTAAGGCCCCAAATCTAGTAGCTAAGTGTTTGTTTTGACTGGCGCAACTGACGCGTGTCGGTTTTCCGAGAATCTGGGTTCAGTGAAACAAAATGCCTCTATAAACAGTCTGGCCTTTCTAAGAAATCATTAAATATTAACTTCGTACGTTGCTTATGGCCATCTCATGCATAATTTACTGAGATCAAAACTGGAATTAGACTGGGTGCGCACTTTTTTGAAAAATGTTCAGAGTTTTGGGCAGTGTTGCTGAACAGATCAATAGATTCACGCGTTTTGAATCTTATTACAAGAAGCAATGGCTCCGCGTACTTTCGATGATCTAGTTAGATCCCGACGAAGTCTAAGGAGTTTTCTTCCTAACTTACATATCATTTCCATGTAGCTGATCAACGTGTCGTAGAAGTGAACGATGTAAACGCTGCGCGTGTTGATTGCCCCTGCTTGCCAGAATTTCAAGTTATGATTATGGCAAGACGGCTATATATATCCAATCGTGATTTTTTTTGAATGAAGAATCTAAACCCTTTGATTTATCTGAAGTTTCGCTTTATTTATTTTTGGAGAATTTGATAGGTTGAATTGCTTTCCATCTTCTCTATTCTACCTGTAGTTTATCGGTTAAAACATTGTCTAACTTGGCCGCAATATTGCAATACTTCAGATCCATTGTCGTTTATAATTAACAGTTAGGCTCTTTCAGAAAGGACACTGGTCTTGCCCTTCTATTAATGGTTCTCAGGAATGCTCCAATAATTTCACTTCGTAATCTAAAGACTATAAAACCCATCCAAATTATTATTAGTAGAAAAATTTGCAATCTTAGAAGACACGCAAGCCGCCGGTTGGTCTTACTTGAAGTTCTAAGGCATTCAAGCCACATAATAAGCTTATCTGAGAAACAATGTTGAAGAGTGAATAGAGCACATCACATTTATCCTAAGTTTAGAGAATATCACAAACATGTTTCAAAAGGTATTAAACTTTTGTGACAAAGTTGTAGCGAAATCGTGATTAATTACATCGTAACGTGTGTACTTTTCATTAACATTTTCATTACTTTTCCTATATCAAGCAGTGTTGACGTATTCAGGTAGGGCATTTATTTTAATGTAACTGATTGGTTAGTTGAGAAAAAAGCGTAGGCGTTGGCTGACGGACATGCGCAATCCCGACAATCGTAAACAATAAGCTGTAAGCATCCTTTGACATCAGCTCTAAACAGCGTGCAAATTGGTTCCATTAAGTGTTAACTGTTCTGTGGTCGAAAGAAAAGGAGGTGAGTAGATATAAGATGACTACGCAGTTCTTTTTATTCGGGCGGGCTGCGGCAGAACAAGTCCATACAATCAAGCATTCTCTTCATTTTTTGTTTGTTTTCTATAGTCAATAAATATACGCAAATCATAATAACCAGTATAATCCATTGATAAACATTAGTCCTAAGGTGAAAATGTTCTCTGCGAGGCTATATTCAGGTTTCATGCAACCAAAGTTGTGAATACCATATCTGAACGGGGTTTTTACTGACGCGAAAGCCTACATTCTTTGGTCTTAATTTCAACTAATTAGGAATTTGTATTGCATATATTTTTTATTATTGCAACAATAACATTACATTACATACAAAAATTATATACTCTACTTACAGTGCCAACATAACTTAAAATTTCACAATACTAACAAAACTTACAAATATTATGCTAACATTATTTACAATTTATTAATATCTTACATTACTTCCATGCAGAACGGTAGCTACAATAGGTGGTTTTCTTATATATTTATTTGTGACTGATGCCTTAAGGACATCATTGACTATTTGAAAATCTGGCATGTCTAGCTCTCCTTGCTCTTTCGGCCTTAATATTGTTCTGTATTTAATTTTAGCTTTATTATTCCTAAAAACTATGTAATTGCTTAATTTACCGTGGCGGTGAATTCTCATTGATGAAAAAGTTAGAACAGATGTGTTATAAACGAGCTTGTAAATCGCTAAGGACTTTAGAATCGTTATGCGGCCCTAAAATGTAAGCTTTCTAGGATACCACAAGTTAAGGAGGTCTTTCATTTTGATTAGTTTCTGTTCAAAAAATTTATGTTGTAAGCAATTTCATTATTATAGGAGATATTAATTTCCAGTACAAGTATAGAGTCGGCTGGCCAAGCACTGAATTCCAAGGGGTTTTGCTATGTTTTTGCGACTTGGACCTAACCACATGCGTTCAGTTTTACTTTTATTTATGTCTAGGCCAGAACATTCTTGGAAGTTGGCAAAAGTTTGAATAAATTTGCTGAGATTTCGTGTCAGAAACAACTATAGCAGTGTCATTTATACTGCATATCATCCGTACGCTTAAAGCTATTAAGAATGAGCTAAGGATTAAGTCAAAGCAACAGTGGAGACCTGACAAGAGAGATGAACTCGGAAAATGAAGGCGTTTATCAAGATGGATTTTCGCTCTCAAACTTCAAAACTTAAGGGATTTGATTACGTAGTTTTCTAGGAATTAGAAGTTGGCTCATGGGCACAAAGGCATTGCACAGAGGCAAGTCGCGCGTGATATTTTCCCATCAAGTGTGCTTGGTATTTTCTGGGTAAAATTAAGTAAAATTAACTGTCGATCTTTGCAAATGAAGAAATATTGCATTAATTTCTACTAAAGCAAGCAGGTCTAGGAGAACCTGTTAATCGTTGTTCGTTTTGACATTATTTATGCACGCTGGAAGTTTTGTCAACGCTCTGTTGATTTCTTTTTACGTATTAAAAATAAGAATGAAATTGAAGTTAACAACAATAAACACCAAAAGAGAGATGTTTAATTCTTTGTTTTTCAGTTATCGTTTTAAATGCCGTAACCCCATGGCAAGATCGCGAAGACATGAAGTTTGTTTGGGTCAAAACTCCAAGAACTACATTGACGTTAAAACAACACTTTTATTAGCAAAGACAAAGTAATCAAAGACAAGACAAATCTAAGAGAGGTCGTCCACAATAAAGCTCGTCAAGCGTAATAAAACCTGCTTAACTAAGCTTGCTCATGATAATTCTAGTTTACTGATTGGCAAGTTGAGGACAAAGGTTAGGCGTTGGTTGACAGACATACGCAATTGCTTGATTGGAAACGGAATAAACTGAGCGCATCCTTCGCCATCAGTCCACAACAACTTGCAGGTTGATGTCATCGAGTCTTACCTGTCCTGGTGGATAAGTCGAAAGTATCGGTGAGTTTGTTTGCTATGACTGCATATTTAAAAAAAACACAAAACAAAAAAAAAAACGGCGGTTAAAGTTGTGGGCAATGTTGCAGCAAACAAATCTTGCGTTTTTAGGTCCTATTAAAAGAGGCAATTGTTCCGGTCCGCGCACTTCCGATGATCTAGCTAGATCGTAATGAAGGCTAAGGTGCATTTCCTTCCGACTTACTTAACAGACTTTTATTTCCGGCAGCTGACTAATGTGTTATAGAAATGCCAGTACGATTCATTAGTATAAACGCTGCACATGCTGAATTTCTTGCGTGAAGAAATTTCAAGTTGAAGCAAGATGGTTATCGAACGATTTTCTTTGAATGACCAATCTGAGCACTTTATTATCAGTTTCTCTCAGATCTTTCGTTAGTTACTTTCCAAAATTGATTAGGACACGAAGACCGTAATAAGCAGGAAAATACACTGCTACAGACCGGTAAAGACCAGTTCTAACCGCGGGTTCTTTACCGATGCGGCCATCCTTCGGTCCCGATTAGAAAGTCATAATGCATGATATTTTCACTGTTTTAAGAATGGACCAAGATTTCACAGAGAAATAGAACGGAGGAACAGACTTGATAAGAGAGGTGAACTCGGTAAAAAGAAGGCTTTTTTAATGATGCCTTTCAGTTCAATATAAGAACTTCAGAACTTAAAGGATTTGATAATTTAGTTTTCTGGGAATTTGAAGTTGCCTCAAGGCCACAAAGGAATTGAAAGTCGAGCGATATTTCCCTATCAAGTCCGCTCACTATTCTCAGCTTATCTTAACCTTACTCTCTCTACAGTGACTAACGGTTGTCGACTGTAAATTAATAAACATTGAATTGGTTTCATCTAAAACAAGTGAGATGTGGCCCGATGCGAGTAAAATTAAAAATCGCTCAGGAGAACCAGACCTTTCAGTCTTCCTTTGTTTTCACAATAGTCCAAGAAGTATTTTCATCCGGTTTGGTGAATTCAGTCCAGTTTAGATGAAAGTAGACATTGATGATAACAAAACCGAGAAGAGGCATACGTTCATTAGCTGATGGCTTGAGTTATTCCCTTTTCACGTCGAAATTGGAATGGCATGTTCAATTATAAACATTTGTTTAGGTTGGAAATTCCAAGAACCGCGCTGCTACAACATAGCTAGGTAAATCAAAGATCTTGGTTTTAAGCCAAATGCATCTCCATCCGTTCCTGTTCTTGTGCACGTCTGGACTCAAGCATTAAAACTCTGAAGCTCATTTTGCTCCAACTAGCTAGTTCAACTGACTCGTGCGGTCATTTGCGAAGGCTTGCTGTGACAAATTCAAAATGAAAGAGAAACAAATTGAGGTGTCTTTTGACGAATGTAATTCTCCTGATAGTCTGGCTTTCCGGGAATCCTATTCATTGATCGATTCTAATCGTTCAGTGAAAATGAATGTGATATAACTGTGTAAAAACACTTCAAAGAGAAACGTGATGCAGCCAAATTGGCTGATGTTTTCTTGTCTGTCAAGATTTTAACCAGACCTTATGAACGATTCACAGTTTCTGCCTGGCCTTACAGATTTAAATTAAAGACAATTTTCAATTACATCCACAGCCGATATATCTTTCTACTGTCTCAATGAAAATAACTGACCTATCGTTATACCCGAAGCCTAATTCGTGCTTCTTGGTCAAGACCATCAATCTTTATCATGGAAACCCTTGCATGGCTGGAACTGTTCTCGATTTTGGCCAGCGAAGCTACGGTGCTGTATTGTGCAAGTAAAATTAGCAGCTTAATTTGTTTTGTGTGTATAGATAAAACAAATTTGTTCACGGTAAAGAAAGATATTTCGATGGAGTTTTAAATCAATGCTGTCACTTTACGATAAGCCGCTTTAGGAAACTTATTGGCTCAAAGAATGGAACTGAATCACGAACCGCGTTATTTCTGGGAAATTCGATAAGTTGAATAACTCGTTTAGTAATGTGATGTATTAATACTTTAGATCCGGTTATTTCTGCTTTCTTTCATCGTCTGGCAGTATGAAAACATTTGAAACGAATTTTGAATTTATTTTCATGAAGTTTATTGCTGTATACCAATCACATAGTTAAAACAATGAACTTGGCCACAATATCTCTAGACTTCAGTTCCATTGTCGTTTTTGTTCTTTAAAGACCAGACATTTTCACGAAATAGATTCTTATATCTTTCTTATGATATTCTTCCAATTCAACATTTCAGAATGGGCAATGATAATACCTTACTGATTGTGAACTCTTGCATCATATTAGAAGATAAATTTGAATTCTTGGGAGACAATCAAGGCGCCAGTTGGTCTCACTTGACGTTCTACAGCATTCAAGCCACATAATTAGCTTTTCTGAGAAACAATGCTGATGAGTGCACAAAGCAACATACTATTTTAATTTCTTAGCGAGTTTTGAAAACAAATATCAGTCCACGGCAGCAGTGGTAACGTCTAGTGAATATTGGGTTCAAAGTCGTGAGAAAGTTGTTTCCAAAATTAACACAGATGCATCTTCATCTGTCTCTAGCTCTGTTCCGGCTTGTGTATGTGTTGAATAAAAAAATTTAAAAAATTAAAACTCTGAGGTCTACTTTGGTCCCCTTAGTTCACCTCAGTGACTCGTGTCCTTTGCCGACTCGCTGTGATCAGTTCAAAATGAAAGAGGAAACAAATTGAAGTGATTGCTGGTTGTATTTAATACTCGTAATAGTCTAGCCCGTCTTTAAAATCCTATGCCCCGAGGTAAACTTTATTTTTGGAAACTGAAAGCTTACCACATAGACTTTAAGCCAAGATAAGAGTTTATGAATGCGTCCATTCAATCCATTCAGAACTTCAGTTATGGCTCTCACTATCCATGTTAGAATTGTGTAAATTTGTTGTTGCTCATTGTAGATATTTGCCATCAATTACAGGTTATGCCCAACACTACGAATATGCACCTCACTGAAGACGAAGCCATGGGAACAAATTAAATTGGTTATTTTAAATGAGTTGTTGGGCTCTGAGTCTGATAATTGTAGAACATGATCCAGGAGATTTCATTTTCACATGGCTTTTCTCGTTGTAGAAATACTAAACCAAAGACAGATAATTAAATATGCATTAAAAGTTGCCAAATGGCCATTTTTCAGGGTCTCCCTAACTTGGAGGGAATCAAGCGTCTTTACCTACTATTTTTCCATAACCATTCGCCCACCAAACCTAACATTTGTGACAAGTTCGAGGAAAATAGGAGATTTGAGCTGTATCACCTCCTGCCTGCTTCTGCTGGTTTTCTCATGGACGCGCTCTTTATTTTTCAAGCTGGGAGCGAAAATTATCACATTGAAGATATTGTATTAGTGCTCTAAAATTGAGTATTAACTTAAATTGTTTGAATGTTTTATCAAGGAAAAATTACGTTGTACCAAACTTCAATCCCGGCTTTTCGACAACTGGTGTTATCATTCGATGCATTATTTTCTTCCTTTCCACAGGCCGAAAGCCCACTACGTGAGCCCCAATTAACTGCCTACAAATAATTGTCTGCTCATGCATAATACCGTTTAAACGTGCTTTGATGTAAATAATATTCTGCTTATGTACAATTAAAACCGCGCTCTCGTGTGAAAAAAGGCGGATCGCTTCCTTGAACTGTCGGAGATTAATTCCGTGGGATGCCTGTGGCAGGCCACGGTTAAAAGGTTTGCCCGGGGTTCCTTTTTCATCGTCGACGCGAATCGACAAATTTGATAGACAATGGAATGCACGTCACAGCTGGAAGGTTAAACTTGGAAGCACATGCAAGATGACATGACTTTCGCAGAGGTAAAAGTGCTGTGATTTCGAAAGATTCTGCGAGGAGAGGAGAGGTTTGAAGCAACTTTGACACACGATATTCATTGAATCAGTGCATTCCAAAATCAAGGGGTCCATCATGGAAAACATCGAGACCGACCATTTCAAAAATTGGTTCAAATTGAAATATCTGTTAGTTTGCACTTGAAGACATTTAAACCTCGAGAGTTTTACTCTATCGCAACCCATGAGTCGACATTCGTGCTACGTGTATGTTTAAGGTTTTGTCTATTCTTGCTGATATTGAGCTACCTGTTTACCAGAACGCACATGTAAATAGTGTTTGAGAGAAGCTTTATTCCAGTCGATGTTTATTTTATTTTCAGCGTTCCACTGTTAACATTTATAAATACAAAGGGAAATATTTGTTAAGAAGAATTGCTCATGGTCCTCATGGAAACTTTAATCCTTTCGTTATCTCGAATAAACAAGCACACATTATCAATGGCAATATACCGGTTACGTTACGTTGCGTTGTTTTTCTCTCACACAACTGAGCCTCTAAGGACAATCAATACTTTTCTTAAAGGAGAAGTTCACCCAAAAATAGGCACTTTTTTTTCTTTTCACCAACGGAAAGCTAGTGCAATGATCGGTCACCAAAATTTCAGCTTCCAAAGCGCTTTCAAACCAATGTGAAATCCTCGTCTAAAGTTGCACGAAAGTCGAAAAACAACGCCGCCATCTTGAAGTAACTTAGCAGCCAGGTGATGTATGCGTGACGTCAAAGAGCTCAGCAAAATGGCTGCTGTGGAGCCCTATCGCTTCGAGCCAGAGCGTGCTCCCGATGAAAACCAAGCACCTGATCGAGAGGATGATAACGATGGGCCTGAAAGACTTATCAATGTGAACTGGTGCACCTGAGGTCGTTGTGAGACCAGAGAGACTGCAAGAGAATGTATCTGTTGTCTCGAAGAGCCCGAATCGGAAAACAAGTTTGCGGAAGGTATATTATCAATTTTGTACTTTTCCGCCCTTTCAATGCACAGTCAATCAAGCATCAAATTACCTTGATTAAGCCTAGTTTAAAAAGCCCCGTTCGGAAATGAGCATTGCCATGACCTGACATGTGTTATCATTTTCATACCTGAGTTAATAAAGTTTTTAATTAGTCCCTACTTGGCTTGTCAATAGTCATTGATATGTTTTTATCACAAGGAGTGAGCAATCGTAGAAAATGGTGTGTGTTTCAATCGTAAATAGACAGTAAAGAAGGTTTTTTTAGCTATAAATTCCACAGAACGTGTCCTATAAACAGGGATTTTTGTTCGAAACTAATTAAATTTGGGGTCACTTCACTTGCGAAACAGGGATGTGTTGTACAACAGACCACGAAGAGTTTTCTATCGTATGCCTAAATCGGGCTGTTTTAAGAACAGCAATTACAGGGTTCCATTATTTAAACAGATTGCCAGCACCCTCACCCATGTAGAACCGGTAAGAAATGTATATGTATAAATTAATATTTATTAATATTTATCATCAAGAATGCAGCAAACAAAAATTATACATCACAGCCTTGTGGTCTTTATTTCATTATGTGAAGCAATATTATCCTTCAAAAAATGGTCACTTGAAGCTCTGCTTTTAACAGTTGAAGTTGTTGACAGTCTATAACATGTTTACAACTCGGGTAGACAGTACAGTAAAGGCTATTAATTCTTCTGAAAGTTGCATGTCACATAGCTGCAAGCACCTTAAACATTAGAAGATATGAAAGATGTAAATCTTTATAACTTGAAGAAATTAGGACCTATTTCTATTTTTAAAATAGCATAAACCATTCTACATGTATACTGTGGTGCGTATTTCAGAAACTGTCGCTATGCAGCATACAGACAGTATGTGTGGTGGATATACGGTAGACTGAGAAAGAGAGACAGAAAAATTATTCCGTCATGTGTTGCATCTATTATAAGAAAAGAATTCCCAGAAGCTGATGGCAATTACACAGGCTTTAAGGATCCAGTCACTAAGGCTGGCTTAGCATTCCGGCTCTAATTTGTTTCATTGTTCAAAAAAATTCTTAATCACAACAATTCGTTCATGCAGCCCTGAAACAAATTGAACGTAAAAATGTAAAAGTAAATTCACAGGAAAGACTGTTTACAGTGTGGTACCATATAATAATACCTTGTCATTTGTAATAAGAAAAATTGTTATTGAAGCCTTGACACATACATTGCAATGATGTCTTCTTTGTTTCCACGGGGATTTGGTGCAATATTTTATGGAAGGTGTGGCCTTTCAAGGTCGGGAACTTCAATCTCCCCCTTCTTCAGTAAAATGGTATCACTCAGAAGAGCGTGGACAAACTGATATGACTTGTCTTAGTATATGGGCTTCGCCACCCACTGTTTCTGTAGCTTTGGATATACACACTTCTAGCGCTCATCTCCAGAAGTGGTGGTGGCCACCCCTCTCCCCACATTGCAGTTGTGATCAATAACAGCAAGCTGCGTTCTGCTAACCATCCCGTTGTAGGAATAATACTGCTACCAATTCACATATTTCTTTGCCATTGAGCCATGGAACACCTCTAAACATCCGGTTTGAACTAAATCAGCCAGGAGACGGATATCCTTCTGGAGCTTAGGTTTCCATGCCACTTCCTTCAGAGCGTTGTGTGCAGGAGATCCAATTGGAAGCCATACTTTGTTTCTTCTCTGCTCATTAGTAAGCTCATCATGGTCGCAAGCCGAAAATAATTGGAAATCAGGCCATTCGCGTACGTCGGCCACGTGGTAAACGACTGATTTCCATTTCTCTTGGCAAAGCAGTTGATCCTCATCAGAAGTTGCCGCGCACCACCACAAGTGATTAACTACAGATGCAGTCCATGGCAATAGATCACCGCATTCGCGTTTCTTGGACGCAGCAGCAATACTTTTGTGCACGGACTTTGTCAAGCGCCATGGATCGAATCTGTGTTTGATGTGGACCTTTTCCGCTCTCATCATTGCGGCAACTTGGAGATGCCTGCATATCAAAAATAAAACGTCGACAGGTTAAATGTCTTTTCGAGTCTTTTATAGTGGCAGTGACGTTTTCCCACTCTTTTAATATAGTATTCCATCGGATAAAGAGTACATTAACACGGAAGGAAAATCATATTACGTTTTACATAATTTAGGTCAGTTTACAGGTCGGTTGACTTGCTCTCGTTACAAGACTCCTCGTTTTCTTCAAGCCAGTTGATGCTTGGGCAATGAAAGAAATCTGCACTTTCGCCATCAGAATCTTCATCTTCTTCGGGGTTCCAATCTTCATCTGAGATGTCACAGCTGCAGACTGAGCCTGAGTCATCAATGTCATCACGCCATTCCTCATCAGACTTGTCAGAGAGCACCGAATTGTGTTCAACTGCCAAGGAGACAGGCTCAACGTTTGTTACTGCATTCTGCGGCGGGTCAACATCCTGCTCTGGTTTGCGGCTGTAAGCATGATCTAGGACCACATTAATATTTTCTTCGTCGTCTCTCAGGTGCTAATTCAACAACTGGCTGGTCTATAAAGACGTCTAGGGGTTCTGTTTGTGTCCCCACGTTAACAAACGTTTTGACAGGAGCTTCTATGATGGAGTCTGTTTCTGCACCAACATCAGCAAATTGTTTCACAGCATCTCCCTCAAGTACAAGTGCAAGCAGACACAAAGTAACAGAAAGCAGAAACAACAAGTGTATTCAAATCTTCCCGCCGACTTCGCGCCAAACTTCACGCTGAGCTCTTTGACGTCACGCATACATCGCCTGGCTGCTAAGTTACTCTAAGATGGCGGCGTTGTTTTGGTTTGGAAGCGCTTTGGAGACCGAAATTTTGGTGAGTGACCGATCATTATACTAGCTTTCCGTTGGCGAAAAGAAAAAAGTGCCTATTTTTGAGTGAACTTCTTCTTTAATGTTTTGATAGTTACCCTACTCCAGTCCTCCTCTCACACGAAAGAGCTTCTAATTATATAACAGACAATCAGTGCGTTAGCCTGTTAATGTTTTAGTAGATTCGTTACGTTCATTGACGGCAATACAGCTCTTCACAATATTTTAGTCTTCAAAAACTTTTAATTATTTGAAGACTAAAATATTGTGATTGGATAAACGCAACGTTTTAAAAAACGTTGCGTTACCATTCATGTCTCAAATTTTCTGGCAGTTGTCAACTTAAGTGATATGGTCGCATTAGAAAAAAAACAAATTCCATTTTCCACGTTGCAATATATTACTCCAGCCAGTTTTGATGCTATTTCTAAACACCATGCACACTCTTTTTCCATCTTGTAGATCACCCGGAAAGAGGAAATAGGAGCCGGGGAAGGAGACTCTGATCACACAGTGTAATTTTCCGCCTACCCTATTTTCCACTACAAACTGACAGTGCTACGCTCAATGCTAATGCCAATGCCAATGCTAATGCCAATGCTACGCTTACTAGCCAAAGCATCCCACGGAATCGTCTTAAGGCGTCTTGCTTAATTATGAAAACAAACTCGGTGATCGACTGTTTAAACAATTTTGAATTAATTTACCGCAAAATATCGTGATTTCTCAGAGTCTCGCATATCAATATAATTGATCTGGTAGCGTCTGACAAATCACGAAATTTTGCCCAACCTCGTCCAATAATTGGTAATTATTTTCGGCACATAGATCTAGTTGAGAGAAGACTGCCAAAAAGCTGATTTAAAATGCTACGTATGGTTCAGAAAAAAAAACCCTATCGAGACACCTTAAACCCTCTTATTAATGTATTCCTATTCCACCAATTCAAAGAAGAAGCTCAAAGAAGCTTAAAACTGGGAGTTTAAAGTTTCACTATCCTTTTTGTTCACAAAGATAAATAGTTAACACCATTTTTCGCCAAAAAAAAAATGTTTCGTTATTCTCTAGTGCTACACGTTCCATCACATGTGTACAGTTCCAACTACTCTTTTTAGCTTGGTCAATATCCAGTATGAATGATATGGAAGGATTCCCTTGCTTAACGTTGTTTCATTCGTTTACATTTTATATTGGCCCTTCCTTACTGTTCAGACCTGCGATATTCGCAGGTAATCATCTCGTAACTTGATCTGAGTTAAACGTAAGCCATTGGAATTGCACTCGTTTCCAACGTTGAAAACGTGGCTAACAAGGAAAGCTCAAGGATTTAAACTTACATACGATAGAGGTATTTGAAATGAAAACTTCACTTCCTTAATATATCCATGCAGTCATTCTCCTCCCCGAGGACCCCGAGGCCTCTCCTCACAGCCCTGAAAATGGAGAAGAAGCGATTACGAACCGGCTCAGCAACAGGCAGACCAGTCATTTATTACGTAGCACTCTAATATGTTTTCTTGTTGTCTTTGGTGCAGGCGTGACCATAAGCATGGACGTCCGATGGGAACATTACATAAACGGTGGCTCTATAAGGAAGTTTAGGGAAGACGCTATCGAACAGACCGAAGAAGTTGAAAAGCACCTGAGTACCTTAAACGGCATTAGACAACATTTAGAAGCTATCGACGCCCTCATTGCTGAACAGCCTTCTCAAAGTTGTCAGGATGTTCTGGCTGTAAAAGGTTTCTGCGAGAAGATTCTATTTAGCAACTACGAGTACGTGAGTAACGGTGCTGCTGCCGTTTCAATGACGTCCCGTCAAATCAAGGAAGAGGAATCAAACATTCCGGCATCAATGCAACCTAAAGTGAAGGATATCAAAGGCTACTGGAAAAAGATCAAAGCGCGAAGCAGGATAATTGAGAGTCTGATACAAAAGATAAACAAAAGGGTGTGTGTTTTTAGTCTGAGAAGATCTGTGATATGATTAATTAAATGATATCACTAACCGTTTGTTCGTATTTTTAATTCACAATCCGACCTTAACGCTGAATAAATGCTAATGGCTTCGAACGAACAGAAAGCTTATCGATTTTATCTTCCAATATAATTATACACACAGTTACCTTTTTGCACGGTTACACGAATTGTTTGAATCTAAAGATGTTCTACCATTGCATTTGTGACAAAACGATATGGATAATGTACTGATTGTGTCTTCGTTACGCTAGTCAAACGTCACGATCAAAAAAGCGTATTTATAAGGCACTGGTGTGACTGCGCGTCCCAATTTCGCTTACTTATCGGGACACAAGTCTCGTCCTGGCGGACAGCGGACGCGGTACCAATTCGAAATGAATTTAAGAAGTCCTCCTTCATCAAGATGTATATGAGAATTATTAAATTACGCTCCTCTAACACTGTTTTAGCTGTATGCTTTTATTCACTTTCATACAGATCCAAGAAGCCGGAAATAAAGGATACAAAATCTCCCAAAGCGAAAAGATTGACTTTGAAAGGGATATATTGGATCTTGAAGAAACCTTAAAGATATGCGCTGACTACCTGAGCCAGGTAGGCAGGGTACAGAAAATGTTTGCTTCAGACATCAATAACTATTTGAGTAGTGTTGGCGTGCTTACTGTCATTGGAGGGGTAATTTGCATCATTGGCGCTTACACCGCTGTTGTCGCAGGTAAGTAATAGCTACCGTATTTTTGATCTTTTCCATTGTATCCCTGAATTGACTTTTATACTTTAGGCTAATTGTAGCCATTTGTGTTATAAGCTATGTGCGCGTGTATCTTGACTTCATAGGAATGAGTTCATTGCTGGAAGCCATACTGACTAGCTGTAAATGTCCAACATCTTCAAGCAGAAGTGTTTATGTTAGAGCCTAGTGGCCAATCATACCGGAAGTAATATACGGTTCCACTAGCATGAACCAGCTAGTAATATTTGTGCTCTCCTTCCCTCCCCGGATGTAATTCTAGTCCATCGCAAGGTTACAATATATTTCCTGGATAAAGAGTCTCGGGGAGAGATACAACACAGTGATGCAGCCAGAATATTGAGCCCGAAATGGATGGCAGTATCCGGAGTCCAGCACTATAATCAAAAGGCCCCAGACCCTACCACCCGTCATTTTCACTTGGATATGAAAAAGAGAATGTGTGCCTCTCTTAACGTTTCAGGAAAGGCTACTGGCAACTGGAGAGCTTATATCCGAGGATTTATATCCAGTTGCCCAGTTCTCCGCTATAAGAGAAACGTAAAACGACAATATGGGACTTGAGCAAACCACAATGGCAACGAATAATGTAGGGCCGTACAACAAAACAACAACGTGGAACACCCAAGTTCTGCATGGATTGGAGAACCTGTACTACGACAGCTGATTTTTTCTTATCTCCCGTTCAGTGAAGTTTAAAGCTATCATGACAAATTTTTATCAAATTTTTTGAGCGATAGAAGTATTAAACGGATTTAGGTAATTGCAAAATTTAAAGGTAAAATTTAATATTTTTTTTACTAAGCGTCGTCTTGGCCAGCGCTTTCTTTATAAATAGAGCTTCCTAATGACAACGACGACGATTATGATAATGATGACGACAACGATGATGCACATGGTGAATAAACTACACACACGTCCAGAAGCGAATTTTAAAAGTCAGGGATATTTTGATTTTAATTCATTAGCTCTTATTCCTGAATCATTTATGTATCCACATTTAATGATTTAAACTGTATTACCTTTTCCAGTTGTCGCAGCAATTGCACGGCCTGAAGTAACAGCAGCCTGTGCAAGCTGCCTTCCAGGAGGAGCACTGGCTATGTACATACATAATTTATATCGCTTCTGGTGTAAGTATCTGGTGCGGAGAGCTAAAAAGGGAGGCCTGCTCTCTGAGTTAAGGACTCTAGAAATGGCTGACAGAAAAAATTAACGAGGTTACGAAAGTAAAGAAGAAAATTGATCTTGGACAAATTTTCAAAGAATGAAAACCGAGTAAAGTTACATTCATTTTGCACTCAGATTACATACATTCTCTGAGTGTGATGAATACACAGGGTTCAGCGGGGACACCACTTACAATTCTGTCGTCAGGTATACTTGTTTTAGAGTAATTTGATATTCTTTTACTGCAGTTCTCATTTACTGCAAGTTTTGCCCCCGATTTCTCCGCTTTCCCCGTTGCACTTCAGATATCTTTTAACCACTGACGTTGCCGTTGCCGTCGGGGTTTTCTTAAAGTCCTTTTTTAAAAATATGACGGATACACCGGGGAAAGTATGTGCAAGTGTGTTATACAAACTGATAATTCTGTCTCTCTGTCAGTGATTGTCCATTGATATTTGAACGTGTCTCCAAGGGTTTCGTTATTCGCGAGATCGTACTGATCTCTGCGAAGTTATGGAGATAGCATGCTTGTACTACAATGTTCATCATTCTCTCTTGTATTCATTGCAAGGTAGCTCCCTATAATTTAGCTTGATTTTAATATACAGTGACGTGCCAAAACTCCAAAACACTTTAAGAAACACTCCTTTTTCAAAGCTAGTGATGGATTAAAAAAAAAATGCATGGCATTGTTGATTGTTTGCTGAATTTACCGCTAACAAAAGATCTTACCGAAACTTCGGGAATCAAGCTATCACTTGGTATAAATCAAGACTGAAAAACAACGCCGTTCCGAGTTGAGAAATCTGCAGTCATGGCGTCAGTGCCTGCAAGGTCGCTCAACAAAAAGGTTGGTAGTTGAAATCTTGTTTCTGCGTAGTTCAGAAAGATGTAAAGCAGAAAAGGTTGCTCTTAGTTGTTTTGCATAAACGGCCTTGAAACTTTTGTAGTGAAGCCGAAGGGATATTCGGCGTCGGGAACCAAGCGAGGACGAAAACTTGCAAATTCGCCAGGTGCCACATGGAAAGATGGTGGACAACAACGACGTCTTTATTTTATTGATTTAGTTTTGAAAAGTTTTATGTATCGATTAGCTTCATATTCATTATTGACTTTGTTTTCAATCTTGTTCTTAAAAATTTAGGGAATCCGAAGTGCCCTTGTAAGCAAAGTTCTGCTAGCTGTCCAAGGAACTTGTTAGCTTTTATCACCCAGACTATCGTACAACAGATTTGAAGGAAGCGAAGAGAGAAAAAGCTGACGGTCTGTGGCTAAACATTTGCCGCAATCGCAACGAGTGCGATTAGGCAATAAAACAAATGAAGGGAGTGGCATTCTTTTTCTCCTCTGTCTCCTCCCTAGAGCGAAGAAGTAAAGAAAAGAAAAGTGAAGACACTCAACATCAAGAAGACGTGAAAAGCGATGTAACAGAAGAAAAGTACTAGCCAGCCATAACATACTGGATAGCTGTGCAGTCCTTCAACGGCATGCGCGTATCAACAGTGCCCTTGCACGGCCTTATTAAATACGGGCATGGAGGTGACGGCAAAATCCCTGCCAGCCTGTAAAAGCGGCAACGAGGAAGAATCAGCCGCACAATTCTGTTCCGCCGTGAAAGATCACAACAACATGTTTAGGCAGAAAAATGTGGGCCAGTCATTTGCCCATGGCATGGTAATACTACAACATCAACTGTTAGACGAGCCTATGGAATCTCTGCATGGATCATGGAAGCGAGCTTGTTGTCAGATTGCAGCTTATTTCTAGCAAGTTTGCTGTAAAGCTACAGGACAAATTGGTACCAGCTCTTGTCAGTGCTGGCCTGGAATTTGACGTGTACGGAATCAAAGCATGCAATATTCCCTCTCAAGCCCCAAAAGTCGCATAAGTACTTGCATCACTGCTAGTGGTGGCGATAAATCGAGCGAGCCATGGTGTAGCTGGGTTACGCACTGCATGGCGGAGAAGTTTTCAAGAAGGGGAAGTCTTCTAAATACACATACCAACTCTGTTGTTCCACAAAGAAATTCCTTTGGCTACTTGGCAAAAGTGATAGCTTTGAAGACACCATCGTAAAGCATCTCACTGACAAGCTTTTACAAATTCTTGAAGACAAAGAACGCGAGTTCACCAGACAGCTGGCTCTTGAATACGACTTGATCAAGGTAAATTCAGGCTAGTGCTTCTCGGGGAGTCAGCAAAAGTTCAGGTTAAATCCCATCAGAAACGCAGATATTGGAAAAGTAATTACCAAACAGAAGACATTCAACAAAGGCATGGTCGACAAGACAACCCAATTTATGTTTCAGGATGAGGCCTACGCTAAGCTGCTCGACCCTTACGATTGGACGTTTCGTCCATTTTCACTCGAAAAACGTGTCCGTGTCTTTTTAAGCTCATTTATTTTGTTACTCAGAGTATCTTATTCTGTCGCTCCCAGGTTCTTACTCATGGAGGCCTCACCGCCCATGACCGGAAGTATAGGTCCTCTTATAGCATAGGATGTTCCAGTTTATCACCTGTCAGTAGCACATTAATTTTGTTGAGCATAACGCGGCAATGGATGTGCGTCTCCGGAAGTTTCAGTTTAACAGCTTTAATAGTCGTCCCAGAGATACAAAAATTTCTGAAAGATCACGCAATGGATTGCATCGTTTGGGCAGCCATGTGGCCAAGACCCCCGATGACGATCTACCCCCTCCAGTTCCAGGACCTGTTTCCGAGGAGGATCTCTTGGATGAAACGGAGAAGCAAAAAATACGAACCTTGACTATGGAAGACAGTGAAAGCGAGAACAACAGAGAAGATGACACAGTTCAAGAGGCACGTGGAGAAAGGGAGGATGAACAAAGTCTTCACGAGGACGAAAGAGCAGAAGAGAACCCTAAACTCTTGCTAGTCGGATAGTTGGGTGGAGAACCTGCAACCAGCAACCCCGACACGGCTTGAAGCAAAGGCAGTTGGAGTTAATTGGTGCTGGGGTGAGGCGACGAAAACAGGAATGGGAGAAACAGTTGGAAGCCGACCGCGTGCGCTTTCTGGAACGGATGAAGGCTAAGTGGATCTCGATTGTAATACTGCAGGAAGAGGACACCCATCTACTGGATTTTACGGAAAGCCTATACCGTCCAAACATTGAAAGATAAAAAGCTGAATACTTTTGAAAGAAAAAAGAAGAGGAAAGTATGCTAGCAAAAAAGTCCCACAAATACTACACGGACGAATGGGTGCATGCAAAAGAAAAGGAAGTACAAGAGCTCAAGAGGCAGGAAGACGCGGCTGTCGACCCGGACGCTAAAGATGATCATGTTTGGTAGATGCTTGGAGATTTCGTTTCCTGAGAGAGAAGTTCCCGGTCTGAGAAAGCTTGTGCTGTTGGAGCGAAGCTAAGAAGACCGCCGTAGAACGTGGATGGTGTTCAACTGACCAAGTCGAAACTATCAAGAGCGTATGGTGTGTCTTATCCGAATGAGCTTTAATCCCACGACGAATAGGACAAGTTCATTACGTCTTCGACAGCGGGCTCGACACAAAGCTCCCAGGTAACAAGCCAAATCAGTTCGTCGCAAAGGGAGAGGCCAAGAAAAGAGAAAGACCTTTAGACGATACCAAAACGAGCCCTTGTCACCAACCACTTCACTCTAAGTCAGCAATGAGAACATTGTTGGGACCTTACTGAGAATACTCACGCTTTTGTTAGGTAATATTTGAGCCTTTATATTTCAAGAGTGTCGATAGAGTTATGGTTAGTTTGTGAAGGCCCAGCCGCAGCCGTTACTCGGCTTTTGCAAATGCTGTTTTGCTTCAATTAAATTGTCTACATCATCGTTGTGATCTACACATTACGTTAACGCTAAAGTAGATTCAGCATCGATCTAGTTATCAATCATGCAATGGGAACCGTGTTTATGTACATTGACTGATCACAAATTAAAAGAAGAATAACGGCATGGAATTACATTATTTTTAAAATAAAGCAGCGAGAACAATAGCACATTCAAGCGAGTCTTTGATTTCTTGCTGTTAAATTCATTGCGTTAGTCTACTTGTGGCACTATTTAGAATATGATCCAAATCTTAATTAGCGCCGCCCGACTTAGCAAAGAGTTGGCAGTTCTTCCGGTCTGAAAATAAAAATCGGGGTCTCTTTGGATCCCTTGCCATTGGCCGAAGTTTTATCGTTTGATTCCAGCTTTGTATATTTGTCTTCCTCGGGACTGAACATCCAAATTTTACTTCTCGCGCCAATTTCTGACAGTTTGAGTACATTTTCTCGCTTTGGTTTTGGTACGCGTGCTCGACGTTGGGGTGGTGTCTCTATTATCGTTTTACTTCCATTGGTAAAAGAAGTATCGACTCTTTCATTGTCCTGTTCTTGAAAGCATTCAGCGCACGTCCATTTGTAACTCTGATCCCTCGTCCCCGTCCAATTTTTCCAAGATTTCGTGCGCTTTGCTAGCCGTTGCATCGAAAACTAGTTTGCTCATTAACTCTCTTAGTTTGTTGTGCTGTCCTCCATTTCTCGTTACCAAAACGTAAGCACAGGTCGGCTTGAGCAAAGGACGAATGGGAGCTATGTAGCCATCCAACACTTGCATTTTAGTGTTGTTCAGGAATAGAGAATCGAAGCATATTTACCGGCAGTTTTGAACATTTTCTGGTCAATAAAGCCGCCGTTAGTCTGAGTTTTGTTCACCATCGCAACGGTTAAATGCTGATTTGTCATCGGACGTGGGCCTTTAACCATGATGAACAAATATACAGCGAGGAATTTGGTAGCAAACGATGAGTCCAAGTCCTTGCATGATTTCAGTACGTTCTCCTAGCGCGGCAAGCAACACCCCACGGCTTCCAAGGGCTCTTCCAGCGTGCCCCAGTGTCCCTTGGCTTCTAGGGCGTCAACATCGAGTTCACCGGTCCACTGTAATCTCATCATTTTAGAACGGATTTTGCACCTTCTTTAAGTACGTTGCTGTTGAAGACAAGCCCCCAAATACCGATTCCGATGCTCCGTTCACTTTTCTCGTTTAATTTTCCTTTCTCCGTTCACTTTTCTGCGATCACTTTTACAACCTCCGCCACTGCCGGTGAGCAAAGACAGAAATTCGTGAGCGATGTCGTTTGAAATCTCAAAAGTGGCAACTGTCCTGATTTGACGTTAAGTCTCCCGACTGTTGGCTTTATTTTCGTTGCCTTCATTTTCGTTGCCTTGAGCATGAAACGACTCAATAAGGCCAAAGTTTGGCTTTTTGTCGGAATAAAAGTACCATTGGTGTTTGTCCTTTACGTGTTTCTTGTAGCCTCTTGGTGTGGTAAATCCATCATGTTTGTAGGTTTGGACTGGACAGTGAAAAAAGCCGTCAGAATCATGTTCCTATAAGTGAGGCCTCTTGTGTTTCGGCGATACGTTTAGTAACTTTGATTGACCAGTCAACCGCGTCTCCTCGTTTGTTCATCTGCAACACCAATTTTAACTCGCAATGATGCGACAAGACACACCAGCCTTCCCATACTAGCTGGCGTATTTATTCCCCCAAGAGACATCATTCAATATTTGGCCAATCAGAGATCTGTTTATTTGCCCTCTGGCCGAACATGATTCATGTTGCCCCTTACCGCACTTTCTCTAACCCACTGTTCACACAGCACAATTAAACAAGTCCGGACATGCCTTTCTCACTCTGGTCATTGATAATTCACAATATAAAGAAATCAAGGACCGAGTTTGAACTTACACGGGCCTGTCAGCTGATTATTCATAAGCCTCTAGCAGGCGACACCAGCTTAAATTGATTTGGCATCGTCGTGTATTGAGAAATTGCCGTTCCCATGCAGTGGAAACGGGAACATTTTGATTAGGAACAAAATTTTAAGTTTGTGAATCGTACCTTTTTATCAAGGTAAACCGCGTACTATGTAAGTTAATAGGAACAAAGAGTTCCCTATTGGGTTAAGTGAACATCAGATTAGGAACGCTTGTTCTCCTTTCACCCAAAAGAGAACAAATACAAAATCGGAACTGTTTAAAAATGACCTATTGTTCCTAAAAGTACAATAACATAACAAATTGTTCCTTTACACCGAAATAAATAGGAACTTTGTGTTCCATATTATTACAAAAGGACCGTTTGTTCCGAATTTAAGTAATCTTTGTTCTCGTTTAAGAAATAAAGTTCCCTTCTGATAGGTTTGCGTAAATCGTTCTAAAAGGCAGTTAAAGGAACAAAAGAAAGAACTCGCGAAACACTCGTTTCTTGAAAAAGGATATTTCTCTCGTTTTGAACAGCTTGAAATCGAATTTTTAAATGTTTTACGGCAAAGAAAAGCCCAACGACACCCTGCACGAACAAATCAAGTGAAAACGCTTTGTTTAAAGGCAAAATCTTGGCTCTTAGTACTTTTGGGAAACGTTGATGATGGTGTGTCGATGATGATGATGATGATGATGATGATGACGATGACTAAAATGTTAATAGTAACAATAAAAGCATGGCTCCAAGATAAGTCTAACCAACATAAGCAGTTACAATCAGTAGACTGCACTCTGACTCATACTCTTGCTTTTCACTATTGTAGGTTTTATAGCCCATCTCTTTGAGGCTTCAGCTGTCGTTGCTTGTCTCTACCTGGTGGTGACTTGGTGGCGTGCCAGGAGCAAATCTTGCAACAGCCTATCATTCATCTTTCGCAATTTCTGAGATCTAATAAAAAAAGCCAAGACATACGTTTTAGACTAAATTAAGTACTGCAGTCCCGAAAACGTCCGAAAATGAGCTCCTACACCTCAGGCCTTGTTCGAAAGTTGTATTTCACATCTGTTGGATCTCATTCAGGAATTATTTGCATGAGAAGTTCGAGGTTACAACTGATTAAATTCGAGAGATTGAAATTAAATACGACTCTCGAAGCGTCTTCGACCGAGCCAGTTAAATTTTCGAAAGGAAGTTTGATAGTTGATTTAGAAGTCAAACTCCACATGTGCCGAATGGCATGCACAAATTATGCTACTGTATTTTCATTGTAATAGCACTGTCGTGAGAATATGCCACAAAAGGCCTTCGATTATCTCTCAAAAACACCATTTCCACAAGAATCAGTATACTTTTTTTCATTTTTTGGTGGTAAATGTTTGTTTTCCCTCCGACTTTCTCACAATTCAACACGGTAGAAAAACTCGCAAGAAAATTAAACTTGGAGATTAGCATTTCTGTCGCACATTGGTGACTAGTTTCCCAAACTGACTATTTGAAGTGAAGCCAAATAGAAGGGAATTTTAATCTTTTCAAACCTCTTCTTCATTTGCTCACGACCGTGAATTTGGCTTGACGCATTTAGAGTTCGGCAGTCTGAATCAACAGTCAAACTTATTAATAGTTTTGATTAGCTTAAATGGGAACAAGATATCGGAACGTGAAATGCGATATTTGAACTTGGTCCAGGCCCCATAAGCTCCTCCAAATTAATAGACTTCCCTATGTTGACGCCAATTTAAGTCTCTTTCCTTCACCAGTTTTTGTTTTTGTTTGTGTTTTGGTTTCATTACGTGAACTTTCGCGCTTCAAGCAACTGTACTGCTTGTTCTTACGGTATAATAGCCAAATGACACTTACCGGTTTGGAGGGGTAAACCACGACGTGTTGTCTTTCATATTATTTAATTGAAAGATAAATAGAACCTATCTAACTCAGAGCTTAGTAAGTAAATATCAACTTATTCTTAACTAGTCACCATAGCAACGAGCTGACCCTACCGACGTTCGCAGAGGTCTGGCTAGTTTCCAATTGAACAAGAAAGGGAAAATCTTCGGGTCACCTTTACGAAGATTTCATAGACACGGCACGTACACTCTGTTAATGCTCCTTTTGTCTTAACTCTTGTGCCGGGTATTCTCGTTGTTAGGTTTTACTTCGTAGAAAAAAAAATTACGTTGTTGCACTCGTAAGTCACTCATGATGTTGGCACACGTTTCCTGGTGTAAAGGAATGTATATTCAGGGCTAAATTAGAACTTCAAACTGAACTGAACTGAACCTTAAATGTTCTAAAATAGCAATTTGCTTTTTGTAGGAGATAGGATTGAAGTACTTTTTTACATTCAATCTAGTAAATATATGACTTAAATTGTAGTTATCTAATATATAGAACTGAGAGTTATACTTCTTCGTACAAGTGCAATGTTAACCTCCTGTTGAGATAAAACTATTTCAGATTTGACATTTTTAAAAGAATGGACAGTTTTAAGAGGGTCTGGATGGTGATTCTGTAATCCCAGTTACCAGTTAAATTTTGGCCGATTTTTCAGTCCCTTTCTTAGCTATTAGTATAGTCTTTGCAAAACTGACTTTCAGGTATCAGAAAAAAAAAACACATGTCATTTACCATATGACAGTTAAGATTTTGACCTATTCTCAGTTATCAGTTTAACACCATCCAGACCCTCTTTCAACAGCTTTTTCAGTGCACCGTTTGATATCCCTCTAATTTCTCTGTTCAAATAGTCAAAAGACAGGCGAAAGAAAAAAAGTGACGAAAATAATTGTAGTCTCGTTGAAATAGCAAATTTTCTGAACCAGTTTTTAAAGAAAAGTTTGTTTATAATGCCAGTTGTGAGAATTAAGATTTTAATTCAAATTAAGGAAGCACTAAAAGGGTTGAAGAAGTCTTGGCAGTGTAAAACTAGATAGTTAAAGAATAGGCGTAGTATTGAAAGGCTGAATATACCAACAGCCTTATTGTAAGGCCTCAAGGCTAATTTTCTTAAAAGAACGTAGACAATAGCTAACAAGCATTTTTATTGTACTTGTATCATGTTATGTGGCTATAACAGAAGTTTCAACTTTCTTTATGGTAATCTGTGGAGGCTGTTTAAACTGCTATTAGCTTGTAAGAAAATGCTTGTCTTTAATTTAAAAAAAAAAACAGTTCAGTTGAACTTAATTTTTCAGATGTCGTCCTTTTCTGCGCTTTACGTCTATTAGCTATGGCGGGTGTGGAAGGAGCCGTGACCCAATGATTAGTGCTCTGGAATTCGCATTGAGTGGTCTGGGTTTGGGCTTTACCTGTTCTCGTTGTGTTGTGTTCTTGGGCAAGACACCGTACTCTTACAGTGCCTCTCTCCACCCAGGTGTATAAATGGGTAACAGCAATCTGTGGAGGCAACCTGACAGAATGCTAAGGAGCACCCTGCTATTGACTAGCATTCCATCCAGGGTAGCGATTAGATTGATGAATCATTTGAACTTCTTTTGATCTGGCGCGCTCCGAAAAACAAACAGATGATGATGTTCCAGTTGAAGCCAGGCACATGTGATAATCTTTTCATAAAACGATGATAATAACATTGTGGCCTTCTTTAGTTAAAATGAAAATTGGCGACGTATTCTTTTTTTTTTTATCAATGTATACTTCCAGTCAAAGTTAAATCTATAAATTTCTAGCAATAATAAAGTTTGATATTTAGCAAATAACAACTTCCGCGTCGTTAGATAAATTTCCCTAACATCTGCAGACCTTTCACTGTTTAGTTCGCGCTAACAATTTGAACTTTAGAGAGCTTTTTCAGCCTTGTATTTCATTTATGATCCAGTTCGTAATCTTTTGATGCGCTCCACATACCATTACATAACATGACATTAGTTAAAACAAACACATTTCTCTTGTATGATATGCAAAGTGTTTCTAAAGGGTACAACTCTCAGTTCAATTGAACTGGTTTGGTCCATGATCCGAGATTATTGCCCGCGTTAAAACATATTCCCGGTTAATGTAGTTTCGATTCCGGGAAATTTTTCAAAGTGTCCTTTGGATCTCGTATCAAGGATGTATGGATTTATAATGTACTTCGAACCTAAAGAATACGTTAATCTTTGAGTAAATCTATGGCCTCAGTTGTTAGCATCGCCTCCGCACGCCCAGTTCTTGTACGCTTGTTGACACAAAACATTTTAAGGCCCCGAATCTAGTAGCTAAGAGTTTGTTTTGACTGGCGCAACTGACGCGTGTCGGTTTTCCGAGAATCTGGGTTCAGTGAAACAAAATGCCTCTATAAACAGTCTGGCCTTTCTAAGAAATCATTAAATATTAACTTCGTACGTTGCTTATGGCCATCTCATGCATAATTTACTGAGATCAAAACTGGAATTAGACTGGGTGTGCACTTTTTTGAAAAATGTTCAGAGTTTTGGGCAGTGTTGCTGGACAGATCAATAGATTCACGCGTTTTGAAACTTATTACAAGAAGCAATGGCTCCGCGTACTTTCGATGATCTAGTTAGATCCCGACGAAGTCGTAGGAGTTTTCTTCCTAACTTACATATCATTTCCATGTAGCTGATCAACGTGTCGTAGAAGTGAACGATGTAAACGCTGCGCGTGTTGATTGCCCCTGCTTGCCAGAATTTCAAGTTATGATTATGGCAAGACGGCTATATATATCCAATCGTGATTTTTTTTGAATGAAGAATCTAAACCCTTTGATTTATCTGAAGTTTCGCTTTATTTATTTTTGGAGAATTTGATAGGTTGAATTGCTTTCCATCTTCTCTATTCTACCTGTAGTTTATCGGTTAAAACATTGTCTAACTTGGCCGCAATATTGCAATACTTCAGATCCATTGTCGTTTATAATTAACAGTTAGGCTCTTTCAGAAAGGACACTGGTCTTGCCCTTCTATTAATGGTTCTCAGGAATGCTCCAATAATCTCACTTCGTAATCTGAAGACTATAAAACCCATCCAAATTATTATTAGTAGAAAAATTTGCAATCTTTGAAGACACGCAAGCCGCCGGTTGGTCTTACTTGAAGTTCTAAGGCATTCAAGCCACATAATAAGCTTATCTGAGAAACAATGTTGAAGAACGCATAGAGCACGTCACATTTACCCAAAGTTTAGAGAATATCGGTTTCAAAGTTATAACAAACATGTTTCAAAAGGTATTAAACTTTTGTGACAAAGTTGTAGCAAAATTGTGATTAATTACATCGTAACGTGTGTACTTTTCATTAACATTTTTATTACTTTTCCTATATCAAGCAGTGTTGACGTATTCAGGTAGGGCATTTATTTTAATGTAACTGATTGGTTAGTTGAGAACAAAGCGTGGGCGTTAGCTGACGGACATGTGCAATCACGACAATTGTAAACAATAAACTGTGCGCATCCTTTGCCACCAGCTCTAAACAGCGTGCAAATTGGTTCCATTAAGAGCTAACTGTTCTATGGTCGAAAGAAAAGGAGGTGAGTAGATATAAGATGACTACGCAGTTCTTTTTATTCTGGCGGGCGGCAACGGAGCAAGTCAATAGAATCAAGCGTTCTTGAGGCACATTGTAAGAAGTATTTCGATGATTCAGCTAGATCGTGTTAAAGACGAAGGTCTACTTTTACTCCTGACTTACGTAACAAACTTTTATTCTATGTTGCTGATCAACGTATTGTAGAAGTGTACTACTGTCAAAATCGCTGCACAGCAGTGTTGAATTCCTCTGCTTGTCGCAGTTGTAGAACAAGACGGTTGTCGAATAATTTTCTTCGAATAAACCTATCTAAGCCGAACTATATTTTCTGTTCGCTTCAGTTTCTGTTGGTTTTCTATAATAAATAAATATACGCAAACCATAATAACCAGTATAATCTATTGATAAATATTAGTTCCAAGGTGAAAAGGTTTTGTGCGAGCCTATTCAGGTTCCATGCAAACCAAAGCTTTTACTGACGCGAGAGCATTAGGCCAGTCCCGATTGCGCTGGGCACTTTTCGGCACTTTTTCGAATTTGGAGCACTATTTTACATTTCCAGCACTCTTGAGCACTTAATTGACTTTTGAGCAGAATTTGAGCATTTTTTCGATTTTTTGGGTAACATTTCAGCACATTTTTCACAATTTTCCATATGTTAAATGCTATATTTTGTCTTTGAAACGTTTTCAGTAAAGCCGAGTAATTCTATTATCATGAATTATGAATAATTCCACCTTGTCGCCTGACTGGCTGACTGTTGTCATAGAAATGCACGAGCTATGGTCCTTTTAACCGTGGAAACATTCGATTTTGATTGGTTCGTGACTTCGTGTTTCTCAAAACTTTTAGCGCTCTTTTCTGCTCAGTGCAGCTTCTGACGAAAGCATTGTTTGTGTTGTATAGCACTGTTTCTAAACCAGTCAAATAGTGTAAAGATGGAAGCAACAAACCAGCTCAGCGAGTCTGAAGACGAAAACATCATTGAGCCAATTACAGTGGCAGTAGATTCTTGGAGTGTCGTTAAGTGCACCACAAAGCGCATCGATAGCACGGAATCGAAAAATGCCTACCAACAAAGGAATTAATAAGCAGAGAGGAAGCGCTAAAACTACTAATGATCATACGTTGATTAACATTAACGTACACTTTTATCAAACTAAATAAGGTCGTATTTCTAATGGAATGGGGAACTAGAAGTAATGATGATGGCACCGTAGCACATTTGTAACTACGGTTTCGGTATTTTGGTAAATTTCCATGCGGTATTGCGGTTTTTTACGTTTTTTTTACGCGGTTTTGCGGTTTTCGGACCCCCCTTACGCCCCCCTCAGTTGGGGAAAAGGTTTCAAAAACATTCGATCAGAATTGGGCTGATGCGTTAGCTGCTAGCGACAAAGGTTCCTACTTCAAGCAGGAGAAGTTGCTTACACTGGACGAGGAACACGTTTGACATTCTCTAAGCATTACGTCCTTGGCGCTTTCACCGTTCGAAGCGGTAACAATAATAAACATCTCAACTTAATCGGTATTTCGTGGCTTCCTTCACGTTGTTTACGAGTGGGCTCTTACGTTGTCTACGGCATCTCTAAACTAAGGCGTTTCAAAAAACCGAAAGGAAGCAACAGAAGCGAAAATTATTTTGTAACCAACCTGGCGCACAAGCGGTGGAATTCAGTTCTTGCGAATAATATTTCCCGCCGGATGCAACATTTGAGACTCCTTTGTCATTGACACGAGCTCTGTTGTTAAAATAAAATGAGCCTTTACTTGGTCGATCAACGCGTCATCATATTCACACACATTAAACCGGAAGAACACCTCAAAGTATATTTTCCTTCGTATCTCGAAACAAAAATTTCAGTGAGTGAAGCCCACATTTTGAGTTCGTTTCCGGCGAGCTTTCAACGTTTTTCGCTGAAATTTGGAGAGAATGTTGCCCGATAATCAGGCAAAAAAATAACTGTATGGGGAGAATTTTAATTTTTCGCTTCTTTCAAAAGTTAGTGACCGTTTCAAAGAAGAGAATGCATGCTTTATCAAAACTCAAAGTTTAACTGCGTGTCAAAAACAAACCAGACAAATAATCAAAATTTCCCGTCACGATTTATTAGAGAAAGGTGCCAAGACTGACATAGCGATGTTGATCGCGTCCTCCCGCTCAAATCCGACCGGAAACGAACTTGATTAGTGAACCTCTTTACTTTTGGAAATAAGGCGCCATATTCGGAAAACCTTAACTTTTTTTTATTTTATTGAATATACCTTCGTAATCTACAAATCTTAAGGTTTCAGATAATTTATACTTTACTGCATGGGGTTTGCGTGCAATGTCCGACCGTAATTTGGGGTATACTGATACCTTAAGGGCATCATTGATTATTTGAAAATCTGGCATGTCTAGCCCTCCGTGTTCTTTTGGCCCTATCATTGTTTCGTATTTAATTTTAGCTTTATTATTCCTAAAACGTGTGTAATTGCTTGATTTACCACGGCGGTGAATTTTGATGGAAAGTTAGAACAGATGTGTTATAAACGAGCTTGGAAATCTCTAAGGATTTTAGAATCGTTATGAGGCCGTAATTGTAAAGTGTAAGGTTTCTAGAGTACCACTGGTTAAGGAGGCCTTTCATTTTGTTTAGTTTCTGTTCAAAACATTTTTGCTGTAAACAATTTCATTATTATACGAGATATTAAATTCTAGTGCGAGTACAGAGTTGGCTCGCCAAGCAATTCCAAGGGGTTTTGCTGTGTTTTTGCGACTTGCGCCTAACCACATGCCTTCAGTTTTACTTTTATTTATTTCTATGCCAGAACATACATGGAAGTTTGACAAAAGTTTGAATAAATTTGTAGCAGATTTCGTGTCAGAAACAAAGGCAGTAGTGTAATTTATAATGCATATGATCCGTGCACTTTATGCTTTTAAGAATGAGCTAAGGATTAATTCAAAGAAACAGTGTAGACCTGACAAGAGAGATGAACTCGGAAAATGAAGGCGTTTATCAGGAAGGATTTAATTTGCTCTCAAACTTTAAAACTTAAGGGATTTGATTACGTAATTTTCTAGGAATTTGAAGTTGGCTCAAGGGCACAATGACATTGCACAGAGGGGAGTCGAGTGATATTTTCCCATCAAATGTGTTTGGTATTCTGTGGGTAAAATTAATTAAAATTCACTGTCGATCTTTTCAAATGAATAAATATTGCATTACTTTCCTCTAAAACAAGCAGGTCTAGCAGAACCTGTTAATCGTTATACCGTTTTGACATTATTTATGCACGCTGGAAGTATTGTCAACGCTCTGCTGATTTCTTTTTTACGTATTAAAAATGAGAATGAAATGGAAGTTAACAACAATAAAAACCAAAAGAGACATTAGCTCGTCAGAGGTTTAATTTTTGTTTTTCAGAAATCGTTTTAAATGCCGTAAACCCATGGCAAGATCGCGAAGACATGACAGTTTGTTTGGGTCAAAATTCCAAGAACCACACTGATGTTAAAACAACACTTTTATTAGCAAAGACAAAGTAATCAAAGACAAGACAAATCTAAGAGTGGTCGTCCACAATAAAGCTCGTCAAGCGTAATAAAACCTGCTTAACTTAGCTTGCTTATGATAATTCTAGTTACTGATTGGCAAGTTGAGGACAAAGGGTAGGCGTTGGTTGACAGACATTAGCAATTGCATGGTTGGAAACGGAATAAACTGAGCGCATCCCTCGCTATCAGCCCGCAACAGCTTGCAAGTTGTTATCGAGTCTTACCTGTTCTGGTGGATAAGTCGAAAGTATAGGTGAGTTTGTTATGTTATGAATACGTATTTTTTTTCACAGAAAAAAGCGGTCAAAGTTGTGGGCAATGTTGTAGCAAACAAATCTTGCGTTTTAGGTCATATTAAAAGAAGAAATGGTTCCGCGTACTTTCGATAATCTAGCTAAATCGTGATGAAGACTAAGGTGTATTTCCTTCCGACTTACTTAAGAGACTCTTATTTCATGTAGCTGATCATTGTGTTATAGAAATGCCAGTACGATTCATTTCTAAACGCTGCACATGTTGAATCTCCTGCTTGACGGAATTTCAAGTTGAAGCACGATGGCTATCGAGCGATTTTCTTTGAATGACCAATCTGAGCACTTTATTTTCAGTTTCTCTCAAACCTTTTCTTGATTACTTTCCAAACGCGATCAAGACAGTAAGACTGCCGGCAATAACCTGGAAAATACATTGCTACAAACCGGTTAGGACCACGGATTCTACTGACGGATGCCATCCTTTGGTCCTGGTTAGAAATTTCCACTGTATCCGAGTATTTACAGCGCGTTTTCTGATTTTAACAATGAACAAGAACAGGCTTGATAATGGAGGTGAGCTCAAGAAAAAATTGTCGTCTTTTTGAGGGTGGTTTTAAAGCTTGAAGTTTTCAAACTTGAAGGACTTGATAGGGAAGTTTTCTCGGAATTCGAAGAAGACTCAGACAGCGGTGAAGGCATAAATACATTGGAAGTCAAGCGAAATTTTCCCATCAAGTATGCTCGCTATTCCCAGAGTAAAGCAAACCAGCTTATGTTAATCTTACGCTTTCTAGATCAACTAACGGTTGTCTAATGCACATTAATCAACAATGGATTAACTTCATTTTAAACAAGCGGGACTTAGCCCGATGCAAAGTGCAGATCAGCGTTCTTTGTTCGAAAATAGTGCAATAATTATTGTCATCCGATATGGTGAATTCGGTCCAGTTTGGATAAAACTAAGCATTTATTTTTTCATAGAATGGAAAGAGGCATGGGTTCATCATCCGATGGCTTTACTCCCTTGTTACGCCGAACTTTTAACGACATAATTATAAACATCTGTTTAGGGTTGAAATTCTAAGAACTGCACTGACAATAAAATAATACTACAACTTATCTATAGGTAAATCATAGATCTCAGTTTTAAGCAAACTGCATCTTCACCCGTTTCTGTTCTTGTATACATCTTGACTCCAAATATTACAGCGCTGAAGTCGATTTTGTAGTTCTGTAGTTCAACTGACTCGTGCGGTCAATTGCGAAGGCTCGCTGTGATCAGTTCAAAATGAAAGAGGAACAAATTGAGGTGGCTGCTGGATGTATTCAACACTCCTAACAGTCTGGCCTCTCTTGGAAATCCCATGCATTGATCGATTCTAATGGTTCTGTTAAAGTTGATCCGTTATTACTCTCTAAAACATTCTGAAAAGAAACCTGATGTAGCCGAATTGGTCGCTATTCCCTTGTCTGTCAAGAATGTAACCAGACCTTACGTGAACGACTCGGACAAGTTCTTGGAATCTATTCTTGACGGGTTGAAACTTTAAGGAATGCTTATTTCTATCTTAGGGAGAAAAAACGAAAAGTCTCTTGAACGCCTGCAACGACGAGCTGCGAAAATCGTATACGGTTTTAAACCTGACATACCCACGGAAACAATACTCGAGAACCTACGCTGGCCGCCTCTTACAAAAACCATGGAAAAGCACTGTGCACTGTTAGTTAACAAGTACTTGGTCGGAGAAGTTCCTCCATACTTTAAAGACTATTTCCTGTTACGCTGCCAGAGCGACAACCAACATGTTTTTAACAGATGCACTAGATCGTCAATCACTGACATTATACTTCCCAAATTTCATTTAGATGTCGCTAAAAATTCTTTTTATTATCATGGTGCATGCACATTTAATAGCCTTCCAACGAACGTAAAGATTTTGCCACCCAAGGAACGTTTCAAGGCTATCTCCGATTTTTTTTCTTAGGTTATTTTTTAGAACATTTTCAATTCGATATCCAATTTTTATGAGAATGCTATTACCTTTTTAAGCTTTTTAATTTTTTAAACATTTCTGCGTATCTTTTAAAGTAGTTAGTTTTTTATAGATTTATATTATTTATATATGCTCTTTTTATTTTACGTTATACAGGGCCCCCGTTCATACCAGTCCTGCGACTGAAGGGGTCACCCTGTTTAAATATCGATTATTATTATTATTATTATTATTATTATTATTATTATTATTAATATTATTATTAAACTCCGGAAAAGGAACTTCTATTTTATTTTGGTGGTGATATGTCAGGGGCAGAATGATATCGAAAGATAAACGAAGGAAAGTTTAAGAGCTAGAAACAATTAAAATGTATGATCTTCTATATTCTACGGTCCCTGAATTTTTCTCTGTCTACTTCAATTCCAACCACTAAAAGAAGCTAAAATTATAGAATACTTGTCCTCCGAGATAAATGACACTCTTAAAATCTTATTAGTAAATTAATATATTTTTTACAACAGATCAGCTATCGATACATTACCTATAATGTTTAGCTTTATTTTTAAAACATTTTATACTACATTTTGTGTTATTCATATTTTAGTGTAGATATCTTAGTCTTCTCAGTTTGCATTTTGTATTAGTCTGTGTCCTCTTGTTAGTGTGGGTTTCTCCCAGGCTACATGATTTGACACTTTAATAAAGTTTTATCATAATTATTCAGGGTGGAAGCTAAAAACCCATGACACGAACTATTGGCCAAATTTAGTGTTCGCGCAGCAAACATTCCATTCAGATCAAAACTGAAAACTGTCAATCTAAGCCGTTTCTTTCTAAGCATTTCTCGGTGTTCAATAGCAGTGAAACTTAAAGAAATTTTAGTACTTAGATTTTTGAATAGCCTTGCAGATTTAAATTAAAGACCTTCCTCAGTTACACCCACGACCGAGATAATGGTAAGAGGTTTCTACTGTCTCAATGAAAATGACAGACCTATCTTCGTGCTTCTTGGTGGAGACCATGAATCTTCATCATGGAAACTCCTGCATGGCTGAAACTGTTCTCTTGGCCATCTAACTTACAGTGTTGCATTGTGCAAGTGAAATTTGCATTTAAATTTGTTTGGTGTGGATAAAACAACCTTGTTCAAGGAGTAGTGTCATTTGCTAAGACTGACTGTGATCACTGAGTTCAAAATGAAAGAGGAAACAAATTGAAGTTATCGTTGGTTGTATTTAATACTCGTAACAGTCTTGGCTGTCTTTGAAATCCTATCCCCCAAGGTAAACTTTATTCTTGGAAACTAAAATCTTACCACATGACTATGAGCCAAGTTAAGAGTTTATGAATGCGTACATTCGATTTATTCAGGTCAAACTGACTGCTAAAACTGACATGTCAACCTAAGCATTTCTTTGCCGTGTGGTCCACGGCAACAAGACATAACAAATTTAAATTTAAGTACTTTAAGTTTTGACGGGCCTTGCAGGCTTCAAATTAAAGACTTTCTACAGCTACATCTACGACGTATAATATTAATAAACCCTTACTTATGTTGCGTTGAGAATGACTGATCTGCCGTTTAGGCTTATACCCGCCGAGCTTAACTCTTGCTCTTTGCTCAAGAACATCTTCATCATGGAAACTCCTGAATGGCAAAAACTGAGACTACAATAGCACCGCTAGCATCGATCTTGTACAACTTTCACAGTTCCACTTCACTTCTATTGTCGTTTAGAATTAACAGGTACTTTCACAACATCGCTTCTTATAGCTTTCTTGAATTATATCCTTCCAACTGAACATCGCCGAAATGGTAATGTTTCGTGAATTTCGCTATATAATCTAAAGATTGTTAAACTCACCAAAATATTATTGGAAAAGAAATTTGCATTTTTGGGAGACACTTAAGCCGCCGGTTGGTCTCACTTGAAGTTCTAGAGTATTCAAGCCACATAACTAGCATTTCTGATAAAACACTTATATACTTCAGTTCAAAGGTGAAACGTTTCTGTGCTAGGCTATTCAGGTTCCATGCAACCAAAGTTGTGAAGGCTATTTCTGAACGCCGCTTCCACTAACTCGACAGCTTACCATACTTCGGTCTTAATTCCGACTAATTAGAAATTTATATTTCATATAACCAGTGTGCTTCATGCTTTTAAGAATGAACTAAAAATTAATTCAAAGAAACAGTTTAGACCTGACAAGAGAGATGAACTCGGAAAATAAAGGCGTTTTTTAGGAAGGTTTTTTACTCTAAAACTTCAAAACTTAAGGGATTTGATTACGTAGTTTTCTAGGAATTTGAAGTTGGCTCAAGGGCACAAAGGCATTGCACAAAGGCAAGTCGAGTGATATCTTCCTATTAAGTGTGTTTGGTATTCTCTTAATAACGTAGCTTAAATTATCTGGCACATTCTATAGAAATTAACAGTTGTCGATCCTTGGAAATGAATAAATGTTGCATTACTTTGTACTAGAGCAAGCGCGACTTAGCCCGATGCAAAGTGAAAGATAAAGATCACCTAGGAGAACCTTTCAGTTGTCAGTCCTTTTGACATTATTTAAAATGCAGGCCGGAAGTATTGTCAAGTGAATTCATTCCAGATAAGAGGAGAATAAAACTAAAGTTAACAACAATAAAGACCAAAAGAAACAACAGCTCATCAGAGGTTTAATTCCTCGTTTCGCAGAAATCGTTTAAATGCTGTAACTCCCCTGGCCAGAGCGCGAAGACATGAAAGTTTGTTTGGGTCAAAATTCCGAGAAAGTTAAAACAACTTTATTATTAGCTTACGCAAATCTAGGATAGCTCGCCCACAATAGAACTCATCCAGCGTGATAAAAACCTGCTTGACGTGTTTATGATAATTCTATTTTACTGATTGGTAAGTTGAAGACAAAGGGTAGGCGTTGGCTGACAGACATGCGCAATTGCGTAATTGGAAACGGAAAAAACTGGACGCATCCTTACCCATCAGCCCGCCACAGCTTGCAAGTTGATGTCGTTGAGTCTAACCTGTCCTGGTGGATAAGTCGAAAGTATAGGTGAGTTATTATGTTATCACTGCGTATTTAAAGCAATAAAACCAGCGGTCAAAGTCGCAGGCAATGTTGTAGCAGGCAAATATTGCGTTTTTATATGTCATATTCAGTACAAGAAGCAATGGTTTCGCGTACAGTTTCGATGATGTAGCCAGATCGTGATGAAGGCTAAGGCGCATTTTACTCTAACTTACTTAACAGACTTTTATTCTATGTAGCTGATCTACGTGTTCTGGAAATGCCACTACGATTTAATTTTATACGCTGTACATGTTGAATCTCCTGCTTGCAGCAATTTCAAGTTGGAGCAAGATGGCTATCGAACGATTTTCTTTCAATGAAAAATATAAGCACTTTATTTTCAGTTTCTCTCAGGTCTTTTGGTAGTTACTTTCCAAAATTGACTAGGACACGAAGACCGCAATAAGCGGGAAAATACACTGATACAGACCGGTGAAGACCAATTGTGACCGTGGGTTCTTTACCGACGTGACCATTCTTCGGTACTGATTTGAAATTCATACTCATAATATTTTCACTGCTTTTAAGAATGGACCAAGATTTAACACAGAAAGGGGGAAGCAGACTTGATAGGAAGAAGTGAACTCGGTAAAAAGAGGGCGTTTTGTCGAATGTTAATCAATAAACATTGACCGTTCTGCTTTCATCCAAAACAAGCGCAATTTGGCCTGACGCGAGTGAAATTAAAGATCGCTCGGGAGAGCCAGCCCTTAAGTCTTCCCTTGTTTTGCGGATAGTATAAGAAGTAGTTTCATCCAGTTTGGTGAATTAAGTTCAGGTTAGATGATAAAAGTACATATTGAGGATAACAGAAACCGAGAGGAGCTGGCATAGGTTCACAGCTTGAGTTATTCCCTTTTTACGGCGATATTGTGAACATATATTCACTTATAAATATTTGACTGGGTAGGAACTTCCAAGAACTGCACTGCTACAACCTAGCTAGGTAAATCAAAGACCTTAGTTTTCAGCGAAATGCATCTTCAACCGTTCCTGTTCTTGTGTGCGTCTTGACTCAAAACATTAAAGCTCTGAAGCCCATTTGGCTCCAACTAGTTGAACTGACTCGTGCGGTCATTTGGGAAGGCTCGCTGTGACAAATTCAAAATGAAAGAGAAACAAATTGAAGTGCCTCTTGATGTATGTAATCCTCCTGATAATCTGGCTTCTCTCGGAAATCCTATGCATTGATCGATTCTAATCGTTGTGTGAAAATTAATTTGATATTACTCTGTAAAAACAACTCGAAAGGAAACGCGATGATGCCAAATTGGCCGATGTTTCCTTGTCTATCAAGAATTTAACCAGACCTTATGTGAACGATCCGCAGTTTCTGACTGGCATTACAGATTTAAATTAAAGACGTTTTACAGTTACATCAACAACTCATATTTTAGTAAGAGCTTCCTACACTGTCTCAATGAAACTGACTGACCTATCTTTTATTTGTGCTTCTTGGTCAAGACCATCAATCTTCATCATGGAACTCTTGCATGGCTAAACCTGTTCTCTTGGCCACCGAAGCTACGGTGCTGTCTTTTCCAAGTGAAATTAGCAGTTTAATTTGTTTTGTGTGTATAGATGAAATAAACTTGTTCAGGGTAAAGAAAGGTATTTTGATGGAGTTTTAAGTCAATGCTGTCACTTAACTGTAAGTCGCTTTAGGTAACTTATTGGCTCAAATAATGGAACTGAATCACGAACGCATTTCTGGGAAATTAAATAAGTTGAAGAACTCTTTCAGCAATGTGATCTATTAATACTTTCTATTAGGTTACTTCTGCTTTCATTTATCGTTTACTTTATTAAAACATGGACTACATGAATTTATCTACAGTATTGTGAATGTCTAACGAATTTTGGATTTATTTTTATGAAAGTTTACTGACGTATAACAATCGCATAGTTAAAACCGCGAACTTAGCCACAATTATATCTGCAGGCTTCAGTTCCATTGTCGTTTATAAAGAACAGAGACTAGTTGTTTTCACAAAATAGCTGCTTGTATCTTCCTTGATGATATTCTTCCACTTCACATGATATCTCAGAATGGGCAGTGATAATATCCTATTGACGGATTGTAAACTCTTGCAACTTCTTAGAAGAGAAATTTGCATTTTTTGCAGACGCTAAAACTGCCGGTAGGTCTCAGTTGAAGTTCTAGAACATTCAAGCCACATAATCAGCTTTTCTGAGAAACAATGTTGAAGAGTGCACTAAGAACATCACATTATTTTAATTTCACCTGTTAGAATCATTTAGATAACTTAGCGAGTTTTGACAATAAAATATCTGTCCATGACAGTAGCGGTAAAGTTTAGTGAATATTGGTTTCAATGTCGTGACAAAGTTCAACGACTTCAAGAAACAGGCGTTGGATGGCAGAGATATGTGATTGCAACATTTGGAAACTGTGCGCACCTTTCGTCATCAGCCAGAAACAGCTTGCAAATTGTAGCCATTCACTGTTAACTATTCTGGTGAATAAGTGGAAAGTAAAGGTAAGTTCGCGTAAGGTTATACTGCGTACTCTTTTGAAAAACGTGAAGGGTTTTGCGCAATGCTGCTGAGATTAAGAGAATCACGCGTTCTGGAATCATATTAAAAGAAGCAATGGTTTTCGCTTACTTTCGATGATCTAGCTAGATCGCGTTGAGGTCTAAGGTGTATTTCCCCTTAACTTAATTACTCAACAGAGTTTTATTCTATGTAGCTGATCAACGTGTTTTAGAAGTGGACGATTCAAACACTGTACGTGTTGAATTCCTTTGCTTGCCACATCGATGGATGTTTCTGCAATGAAAAATCGAAGTACTTTATCTGAAGTTTCACTTCATTTCTTGATTACTTTCCAAATCAGTTCATCCACACAACTCCATAATTGTTGTTTAATGCGAGGACTTTTTGTGTAAGCCGGGCGTCAGTATTCTGGTCCTAGAATGCCCTCAAGACTACTTCTGAACACAGCTTCCATTCCAATTGACGCGTACAATCCTTCCGTAGTAATTACAAATTTATACTTCATATGATCTGTTTGCTTTCTGCTTTTAAACAGGGAAACAGTTTAGACTTGAGTTATATAAAGGCGATTTTGGGGATGGCTTTTTAAGCTTACAATAACAAAGGGATTTTATTATGTAGTCTTCCGCAGTTTTGCTATCAAGTATGCCCCGTCGCGATTGTTCTTAGAGTAAAGCGAACCAGTCTGATTAGTTTAATCTTAGACTTTCTGCATAAACTAACGGTGGTTGAACGTAAATGAATAAACACTGGATTAATTCAACTGAAATAAGCGAGATTTACCACAATGCAAATCGTGATAAATAAAGATCAGTCAGCAAGGCGTTGAAGTCTCCCTCTTGTTTTGAAAATAGTGCAAGTATATTGTCATCTGCTTTGGTGAATTTAGTCCAGTTTAGATGAGAGTAAAAATGACGTTAACATAACACGAAAAGAGACATAAGTTCAGCAGCCAATAGCTTTATAGTGCCTTGTTACGCCGAAATTTTGAAGACCTAATTATAAAGGTTTGTTTGAGGTCTCCCACTGACAACGAAAAAAACATTATGGCGTAAGCCTAGTAGGTACATCTAAGATCTTAGTTGTTAGCAAAATGCATCTTCGTCCATTTCTAGCTCTGTTCCGGCTTGTGTATGTGTTGAGTCAAAAAATTAAACCCTGACGTCTACTTTGTTGCACTAAGTTCACTTTAGTCGTGTCATTTACTAAGACTGACTTTGATCACTGAGTTCAAAATGAAGAGGAAACAAATTGAAGTGATCGTTGGTTGTATTTAATACTCGTAACAGTCTTGGCTGTCTTTGAAATCCTATCCCCCAAGGTAAACTTTATTCTTGGAAACTAAAATCTTACCACATGACTATGAGCCAAGTTTAGAGTTTACGAATGTCTACATTCGATTCATTCAGGTCAAACTGACTGCTAAAACTGACATGTTAACCTAAGCATTTCTTTGCCGTGTGGTCCACGGCGACAAGACATAACACATTTAAATTTAACTACTTTAAGTTTTGACAGGCCATGCAGGCTTCAAATTAAAGACTTTCTACAGCTACATCTACGACGTATAATATTAATAAACCCTTACTTATGTTGCGTTGAGAATGACTGATCTGCCATTTAGGCTTATACCCGCCGGAGCTTAACTCTTGCTCTTTGCTCAAGAACATCTTCATCACGGAAACTCCTGAATGGCAGAAACTGAGACTACAATAATACGGTTAGCATCGATCTTGTACAACTTTCACAGTTCCACTTCACTTCCATTGTCTTTTCGAGTTAACAGGTACTTTTTACAACATCGCTTCTTATAGCTTCCTTGAATTATATCCTTTCAATTGAACATGTCAGAAAGGACCATGATTATGCCCTCCTACTAATTTTCGGTAATGTTTCATGAATTTCGTTATGTAATCTAAAGATTGTTAAACTCACCAAAATATTATTGAAAGAGAAATTTGAGTTTTTGGGAGACACTTAAGCCGCCGATTGGTCTCACTTGAAGTTCTAGAGCATTCAAGCCACATAACTAGCATTTCTGATAACACAATGTTGAACAGTACATAATGCACATCACATTTATCCAAAGTTTAGAGAATATTGGTTTGAAAGCCAACAAAATTGTTTTCAAAGTTTATACTTAAGTAACTTTCGTGAAAAAGTTGTGGCAAATCAATAAATATACGCAAACTATAATAACCAGTAAAATACCCTTGTATACATTAGTTCAAAGGTGAAACGTTTCTGTGCTAGGCTATTCAGGTTCCATGCTACCAAAGTTGTGAAGGCTATTTCTGAACGCCACTTCCACTAACTCGACAGCTTACCATACTTCGGTCTTAATTCCGACTAATTAGAAATTTATATTGCATATAACCCGTGCGCTTCATGCTTTTAAGAATGAACTAAGGATGAACTCAAAGAAACAGTTTAGACCTGACAAGAGAGATGAACTCGGATAATAAAGGCGTTTTTTTAGGAAGGTTTTTTGCTCTCAAACGTCAAAACTTAAGGGATTTGATTACGTAGTTACCTAGGAATTTGAAGTTGGCTCAAGGGCACAAAGGCATTGCACGAGTGATATTTTCCCATTAAGTGTGTTTGGTATTCTCTGAGTAACGCAAATCATTCTAAATTATCTTTTACTTTCTATAGTAATTAACAGTTGTCGATCCTTGGAAATGAATAAATATCACACTACTTTGTACTAGAGCGAGCGTGACTTAACCCGATGCAAAGTGAAAGATAAAGATCACCTAGGAGAACCGTTAAATCGTCTCTCCTTTTGACATTATTTATAACGCAGGCCGCAAGTATTGTCAACGCTTTGGTGAATTCACTCTAGATAAGATGAGAATAAAACGAAACTTAACAACAATAAAAACTACTGTAACTCCTTTTGCCAGATCGCGAGGACATGAAAGTTTGTTTGGGTCAAATTTCCAAGAAGTATACTGACGTTAAAACAACACATATATTAGCTAAGGTAAATCTAAGAAAGCTTGCCCACAATAGAACTCATCCAGCGTGATAAAACCTGATTGACGTGTTCATGATAATTCTAGTTTAGTTGACTGGTCAATCGAGGACAAAGTGTAGGCGTTGGCTGACTGACATGCGCAATTGCGACGATTGGAAACAGAATAAGCTGCACGCATCCTTTTCCATCAGCCCGCCAGAGCTTGCAAATCGTTGTCATCGAGTCTAACCTGTTCTGGTGAATAATTCGAAAGTAAAGGTGAGTTGTTATGTGAAGACTGCGTATTAAAAAAAGAAAACGGGCGGTCAAAATTGTGGGCGATGTTGTAGCAAACAAATCTTGCGATTTTAGGTTTTTATTACGAGAGGCAATTGTTCTTCGTACTTTCGATGATCTAGCTAGAACGTAATGAAGGCTAAGGATGTAGTTCCTTCTGACTTACGTTACAGACTTTTATTATATGTAGCTGATCAACGTGTTATAGAAATGCCAATACGATTCCTTTTTATACGCTGCACGTGTTGAATCTCCTGCTTGCAGCAATTTCAAGTTGGAGCAAGATGGCTATCGAACGATTTTCTCTGAAGGAATAATATAAGCACTTTATTTTCAGTTTCTCTGAAATTTTTTGTTTGTTACTTTCCAAAATTGATTAGGACACGAATATCGCAAGAAGCCGCGGGCAAATACACTGCTACAGACCGGTGAAGACCAATTCTGACCGCGGGTTCTTTACCGAAGCGACCATCCTATGGTCCTGATTAGAAATTCATACTTCTTGATATTTTCATTGCTTTTAAGAACGGACCAAGATTTAACAGAGAATCAAGAGAAATAGAACGGGGGAAACAGACTCGACAAGAAAAGTGAACTCAGTAAAAAGGAGTTTTTGATGATAGCTTTCAGTTCAATCGATGAGCTCCAACTTCAGAGCTTAAAGGATTTAATAATTTAGTTTTCTGGGAATTTGAAGTTGACTCAAGGCCACAAAGGCTTTAAGAGTCGAGCGATATTTCTCCATGAAGTACGCTCGCTGTTCTTAGCTTATATTCACCTTACTCTTTCTACATCAACTAACGGTTGTCGAATGTAAATTAATGGGTGGAAAATCAAAGACCGCTTAGGAGAGCCCAGCCATTAAGTCTTACCTTGTTTTGATAATAGTGCAAGAAGTATTTTCATCTGGTTTGGTGAATTCAGTCCAGTTTAGATGAAAGTAGACATTGATGATAACAAAACCGAGAAGAGGCATACGCTCATCAGCCGATGGCCCGTATAATTCCCTTTTCACGTCGAAATTGTAAAGACGTGCATATTCACTTATAAAGATATGTCTGGGTTAAAAATTCCAAGAACTGCACTGCTAAAACCTAGCTAGGTAAATCAAACATCTTAGTTTTAAGCGAAATGCATTTTCATCCGTTCCTGTTCTTGTGTGTACTTCTTGATTCAAAACATTAAAACTCTAAAGCCCATTTCGCTCCAACTAGCTAGTTCAGCTGACTCGTGCGGTACTTAATTCTCCTGATAGTCTGGCCTCTCTCGGGAATCCTATGCATTGATCGATTGCAATCGTTGAGTGAAAATTAATGTGATATAACTCTCCAAAACCACCTCCAAAGGAAACGTGATGCAGCCAAATTGGCTGATGTTCCCTTATCTGTCAAGATTTTAATCACACCTTATGTGAACGATTCACAGTTTCTGACTGACATCACAGATTTAAATTAAAGACGTTTTTCAATTGCATCCACAACCGATATTTTAGTAAGAGCTTTCTACTCTCTCAATGAAAATGAACAACCTATCTTTATACCCGAGCCTAATTCGTGCTTCTTAGTCAAGACCATCAATCTTCATCATGGAAACTTTTGCATGGCTGAAATTGTTCTCAGTCTCGGCCGCCGAAGCTACGGTGCTGTATTGTCCATGTAAACTTTAAAAGTTTAATTTGTTCTGTGTGTATAGATAAAACAAACTTGTTCAAGGTGAAGAAAGGTATTTCGATGGAGTTTTAAATCAATGCTGTCACTTAACTATAAGTTGCTTTAGGTAACTTATTGGCTCAAAGAATGGAACTGAATCACGAACGCATTTCTTGGAAATTTGATAAGTTGGATAACTCTTTCAGTAATGTGATGCTTAATACTTAAAACATTCACTACGTGTTATTTTTTGCAGTATATGTGAATTTCAAACGAATTTTAAATTTATTTTCATGAAAGTTTACTGATGTATACCAGTCACATAGTTAAAACCATGAACTTGGCCACAATATCTGCAGAATTCAGTTCCATTGTCGTTTTTTGTTCTTAAAAGAACAGATACTTTCACAAAATAGCTTCTTATATCTTTCTATATGATGTTTTTCCAATTCAACATTTCAGAATGGGCAATGATAATACCCTATTGTTTGTGCACTCTTGCATCATATTAGAAGACAAATTTGCATTCTTGGGAGACAATCAAGACACCAGTTGGTCTCACTTGAAGTTCTAGAGCATTCAAGCCACATAATTAGCTTTTCTGAGAAACAATGCTGAAGAGTGCACAAGGTATATCACGCTATTTTAATTTATGAGCGAGTTATCCATGACAGCAGTGGTAACGTCCAGTGAATATTGGGTTCAAAGTCGTGACAAAGTTGTTTCCAAAATTAACACGAAAATAATATTCTTGACAAAGTTGTGGCAAAACCATGACGTATAAAAATAAACCTTTTCATTGGTTGATTATCAATCGCATGATTAATTCAAGCATGCGTGGTTTCTTTGCTCTGCATTAACTTTTCTTCAGTTAATAAAAAGCTTCTGAATTACTTTCTCGTATCAAGCTGTTTTCACGTGTTCAGGCAGTACATCATTCTAGTTATTCTAGTTTAACTGATTGGTAAGTTTAGGACAGAAAGAAGACGTTGGCTGGCCGACATGCGCATTTGCAACAATTGGAAACAGAATAAACTGTGCATACCTTTCGCCATCAGCCAGCAACAGCTTGCAGATTGTGGCTATTCAGTGTTGACTATCCTGGTGAATAAGTCGAAAGTAAAGGTAAGTTGGTGTAAGATGACTGCGTAACTTTGAAAAACTTTCAAAGTTTTGGAAAATGCTGCTGAACAGATCAATAGAATCACGGCTTTATTACAGGAAACAGTGGTTCCGCGACCTTTCGATGATCTAGCTATATTTATCGCGTTGAAGACTAAAGTGTATTTCCTCCCTACTTACTTTAAAGACTGTTATTCTTTGTTGCTGATCAACGTGTTGTCGGAAGTGGACGATTTAAACGCTGCACGTGTTGATTTCTTCTGCTTGTCACAATTTCAAGTCAGAGCGAGACGGCTGTCGAACCATGATTGTTTTTTCGAATGAGCAATCTCAGCACTTTATTTGAAGTTTCATTTCATTTCTTGATCAGTTCATTCACACGCCCCAATAATTGTTATTTAGCGTGAAGAGGTTTTGTGCGAGGCGACAGTATCTGGTCCCAACCAATGCTCTCAAGACCACCTCTGAACGCACCTTCCATTGCAATTGACGCGTACCATCTGTCGGTCGTAATTACAAATTTATACTACATATGATCTGTTTGCTTTCTGCTTTTAAACAGGGAAACAGTTTAGACTTGAGCTGAGGGCGATATTGAGGATGGCTTGTTAAGATTACAATTAAGGGATTCCATCAGTAGTACATAGCCTTCCGATATTTTCGCAACAAGCGTGTTCAGTCGCTATTCTTAGAGTAAAGCGAACCAGTTTGATTTAATCTTAGACCTTTTGCATAAGCTAGCGGTGCTCAAAGGTAAACGAATAAACATTGCCTTAATTCAACTAAAATAAGCGAGATTTAGCACGATGCAAAGTGAGATAAATAAAAATCACTCAGCAGAGACTTGAAGTCTCCTCCTTGTTTCGAAAATAGTTCAAGTATTATCATCTGCTTTGGTGAATTCAGTCCCGTTTAGATCAGAGTGAAAATGACCTTAATATAACACGAAAAGAGACATAAGTTCATCAGCCGATAGCTTTATATATTGCCTTGTATGCCGAAATCTTGAAGACATAATTATAAAGGTTCGTTTGACACCGAAATTTTAAGAAGTCAACTGAATTAAACAAAAAATGACATAAGCCTAGCTAGGTAAATCGAAGACCTTAGTTGTTAGCAAAATGCATCTTCATCCGTTTCTAGCTCTGTAACGGCTTGTATATGTGTTGAATCAAAAAAGAAATTTAAAAACTAAAAGTCTGAGGTCTACTTTGGTCCAATTAGTTCACCTGACTCATGTAATTTGCTAAGACTCGCTGTGATCAGTTTAAAATGAACGAGGAAACAAATCGTAACAGTCTGGCCCGCCTGTCTTTGAAATCCTATGCCCCAAGGTAAACTTTATTCTTGGAAACTAAAAGCTTCCCACATGACTATGAGCCAACTGTAAGAGTTTACGAATGTGTACATTCGATCCATTCAGATATAAACTGAAACTGTCAACATAAGCACCTCTTCGCTGTGTTGTCCACGGCGACAAAACACAACAAATGCGAATTATAGTACTTTAATTTTCGACCGGCCTTACAGGCTTTAAATGAAAAACGTTCTACAGCTGCATCTACGACGTATAATATTAATAAGCCCCTTCTTATGTCGCTTTGAGAATGACTGATCTGCCTTTTAGGCTTATATCTGCCGGAGCTTACGTCTTGCTCTTTGCCCAAAAACATCTTCATCATGGAAACTCCTGCATGGCCGAAACTGAAACTCCAATAATACGGCTAGCATCGATCTTATACAACTTTTACAGTTCCATTTCAGTTCCAGGAGCTGCAGCATATCAAGTGTTCTTGAGTCACATCACAAGAAGCCATGCTTTCATGGAGTTTCGATGATTCAGCTGGATTAGATTAGAGACGAAGGTCGCTTATTCTTCCTGACTTATGTAACAAACTTTTATTCTATTTTGCTGATCGACATGGTAGAGAAGTGGACGATTTAAGAACCACTGCCTGTAAACATGGAGAATCCGACGACAGGTCGGAAAATTTGGATTTTCTTTTATTACGTCAAAAAGACCCGTTTGGTGAACTTTCTTCAGAAATATCCTTTAAAGGTTCCAGCGGGTACACATTTTTGCGAAATCGATATCTAGGAAAGTTCAAAATACCGCTCAATCAACCAAGATGGCCGAGGAAATTTATGCAAAATTTCACACTTTCAACAGGCCAGTGCAGAAAGAAGGAACTTGCCTGGATTTTCATGTTCACACAGTTTGTAATTTACACTTTTATCATTCCTCTCAGCTAAAAGTCATCTTGAATTAAAAATGTTTTGTCTACTTCTTGCCCGTTTGAAAAATACAACTATCGCAATTTAATTTAGATGTAAAATTTCAACTGATTACAGAAGGTCATAACTTTTCTAGTATACAAATCTCTTGACAAATAAAAGGTTCTAAAGAAAGAGCTATGCTATGGGTATACCATATCTAAATGGCTAGTTTGGCCTGTGGAAATTAAGCAAAGCCATTTCTGAACGCCTTGGAAATGAATAAATATTGCATTACTTTGTACTAGACAAGCGCGACTTAACCCGATGAAAAGTAAAAGATAAAGATCACCTAGGAGAACCTTTCAATCGTCACTCCTTTTGACATTATTTATATTGCAGGCCGGAAGTATTGTCAAGTGAATTCGCTCCAGATAAGAGGAGAATAAAACTAAAGTTAACAACAATAAAAACCAAAAGAAACATCAGCTCGTTAGAGTTTAATTCCTCGTTTCGCAGAATTCGTGTAAATGCCGTAACTCTATTGGCCAGATCGCGAAGACATGAAAGTTTGTTTGGGTCACATTTCCAAGAACTATACTGACATTAAAACAACACTATTATTAGTTTACGCAAATCTAAGGCAGCTCGTCCACAATAGAACTCATCTAGCCTGATAAAACCTGTTTGACGTGTTCATGATAGTTCTATTTTACTGATTGGCAAGATGAAGACAAAGGGTAGGCGTTGGCTAACAGACATGCGGAATTGCTTGATTGGAAACAGAATAAACTGAGCGCATCCTTCCCAAACAGCCCGCAACAGTTTGCAAGTTGATGTCACTTAGTCTTACCTGTTCTGGTAAACAAGTCGAAAGTATAGGTGAGTTATTGTGTTATGACTGCGTGTTTAAAACAGAAAACCAGCGGTCAAAGATGTAGGCAATGTAGCAAATCTTGCGTTTTTAGGTCATATCCAGTAGAAGAAGCAATGGTTTCGCGTACTTTCGATGTCGTGATGACGGCTAAGGTGTATTTCCTTCTGACTTACTTAACAGACTTTTATTCTATGTAGCTGATCTACGTGTTCTAGAAATTCTGATACGATTTATTTTTATACGCTGCAAATGTTGAATCTCCTGCTTGCAGCAATTTCAAGTGAGAGCAGGACGGCTATCCAACGATCTTCTTTCAATGAAAAATATAAACACTTTATTTTCGGTTTCTCTCAGATCTTTTGTTAGTTACTTTCCAAAACTGATTAGGACACGAAGACCGCAATAAGCGGGAAAATACACTGCTACAGAATGGTGAAGACCAATTCTGACTACGGATTCTTTTCCGACCCAACCATTTTTCGGTACTGATTTGAAATTCATACTTATAATATTTTCACTGCTTTTAAGAATGGACCAAAATTTAACAGAGAAATAGAACGGGGAAACAGACTTGATAAGAGAAGTGAACGCAGTAAAAAGAAGGCGTTTTTGATGATGGCTCTCGGTTCAATATGAGCTCCAATTGCAACCTCAGAACTTAAAAGGATTTGATAATTTCATCCGGTTTGGTGAATTCAGTCCAGTTTAGATGATGAAAGTAGATACTGATGATAACGTAAACCGAGAAGAGCTGGCATAGGTTCATTGCTTGAGTTATTCCCTTTTTACGTCTACATTGTAAAGACATATTCACTTATAAACATTTGCCTGGGTTTGAAATTCCAAGAACTGCGCGCACTGCTACAACCTAGCCAGGTAAATCAAAGATCTTAGTAAGCGAAATGCATCTTCAACCGTTCCTGTTCTTGTGTACGTCTTGACTCAAAACATTGTAACTCTGGAGCCCATTTTGCTCCAACTAGTTGAACTGACTCTTGCGGTCATTTGCAAAGGCTCGCTGTGACAAGCTCAAAATGAAAGCGAAACAGATCGAGGTGGCTCTTGATGTATTTAATCCTCCTGATAGCCTGACCTCTCTCGGGAATCCTATGCATTGATCGATTCTAATCATTCCGTGAAAACTAATTTGATATAACTCTGTAAAAACACCTCCGAAGGAAACGGGATGTAGCCAAATTGGCCGATGTTTCCTTGTCTGTCAAGAATTTAACCAGACCTTATGTGAACGATTCACAGTTTCTGATTGTCATTACAGATTTAAATTAAAGACGTTTTTCAATTACATCAACAACCGATATTTTAGTAATGGCTTTCTATACTGTCTCAATGGAAATGAATGACCTATCTTCATACCCGAAGCCTAATTCGTACTTCTTGGTCAAGACCATCAATCTTCATCATGGAAATTCTTGCATGGCTGAAACTGTTCTCAATCTTGGCCATCGAAGCTACGGTGCTGTATTGTCCAAGTAAAATTACTAGCAGTTTAATTTGTTTTCTGTGTAATAGATAAAACAAACTTGTTCAAGGTAAAGAAAGGTATTTTGATGGAGTTTTAAATCAGTGTTGCCACTTAACTATAAGTCGTTTTAGGTAACTTATTGGCTCAAAGAATGGAACTGAATCACGAACGCATTTCTGGAAAATTTGATAAGTTGAATAACTCTTTCAGTAGTGTATTAATACTTTAGATCCCGTTACTGTTGCTTTCGCTCATCGTCTGGTTTATGAAAACATTCACTACATGCTATTGTTTAAAGTATGTATGAATTTCAAACGAATTTTGAAATTGTTTTATGAAAGTTTACTGATGTATACTAATCACATAGTTAAAATCATGAACAGGGCCACGATATCTGCAGAGTTCAGTTTCGTTATCATTTTTTGTTCTTGAAAGAACAGATACTTTCACAAAATAGCTTCTTATATCTTTATTTATGATCTTTTTCCAGTTCAACATTTCAGAATGGTCAATGATAATACCCTACTGATTGTGAACTCTTGCATCATATTAGAAGATAAATTTGCATTCTTGGGAGACAATCAATCCGCCAGTTCGTCTCTCTTGAAGTTCTAGAACATTTAGGCCACATAATTAGCTTTTCTGAGAAACAATGCTGAAGAGTGCACAAAGCATATCACATTATTTTAATTTCTTAGCTGTTCATGACAGCAGCCGTAACGTCTAGTGAATATTGGTTTTAAAGTCGTGACAAAGTTGTCTCCAAAATTAACACAAAAGTAATTTTCTTGACAAAGTTGTGGGAAAACCATCGTATAAAAATAAACCTTTCCATTGGTTGATATTAATCGCATAATTAATTTCAGCATGCGTGCGTGGCATTTAATGCTCTCCATTAACTTTTCTTCGGTTAAAAAAAAGCTTTTTAATTACTTTCTCGTTTCATGCTTTTTTCACGTGTTCGCATCAGTCTAGTTATAGTTTAACTGTTTGGTAAGTTCAGGACAGAAAGAGGGCGTTGGCTGGCCGACGTGCGCAATTGCAACAATTGGGAATAGAATAAACTGGGCGAACCTTTCGCCATCAGCCAGCAACAGCTTGTAGATTGTGGCTATTCCGTGTTAACTATCCCGGTGAATAAGTCGAAAGTAAAGGTAAGTTGGTGTAAGATGACTGCGTACCTTTTTGAAACACCTTCAAAGTTTTGGAAAATGATGTTGAACACATCAATAGAATTACGCGTTCTTGAATCTTATTACAAGAAGCAATGGTTCCGCGCCCTTTCGATGATCTAGCAATATCGCGTTGAAGACTGGAGTATATTTCCTCCTTACTTACTTAAAAGACTGTTATTCTTTGTTGCCGATCAACGTGTTGTCGGAAGTGGACGATTTAAACGCTGCACGTATTGATTTCTTCTGCTTGTCACGATTTCAAGTCAGAGCAAGACGGTCATCGAATGATGATTTTTTTTCGAATGAACAATCTCAGCACTTTCATTTGAAGTTTCACTTCATTTCTTGATCAGTTCATCCACACGCCCCAATAACTTTTGTTTAGTGTGAAGAGGTTTTGTGCAAGGCGACAGTATTCTGGTCCCAGGCAATGTTCTCACGACCATCTCTGAACGCAGCTTCTAGTGCAATTGACGCATGCCATCCTTCGGTCGTAATTACACATTTACATTACATATAATGTGTTTTCTTTCTGCTTTTAAACAGGGAAACAGTTTAGACTTGAGCTGAGTGCAATTTTGAGGATGGCTTGTTAAGCTTATCATCTAAACTTTGCATTGTAAAATTCATCCAAAGTATTATTAGAAGAGAAATTTGCGTTTTTGGGAGACACTTTAGCCGCCGTTGGTTTTACTTGAAGTTCTAGGGCTTTCAAGCCACATAATTATATTTCCGAGAAGCAATGTTTAAGGGCGCATAGAGCACATTACATGTATCCAAAGTTTAGAGAATATTGGTTTCAAAGTTTTACAAATTTGTTTCCAAAGTTTATACTAAAGTAACTTGCGTGGCAAAATTGTGATCAATTACATTATAACGTCTGTATTGTTCATTAAAATTTTAATTACTTTTTCCATATCAAGAAGTGTTAACGTATTCAGGTAGGGAATTTATTTTACTTTAACTGAAAAGCGTAGGCAAACATGCGAAATCGCGACAATTGTAAACAATAAACTGTAAGCAACTTTCGCCATCAGCTCTAAAGAGCGTGTAAATTGTTTCCATTAAGTGTTAAGTGTTCTGTTGCCGAATGAAAAGGAGGCGAGTTGGTATAAGATGATTACGCAGTTTCTTCTTAATTCTGGTGCGCCGCAACAGAACAAGTCAATAGAATCAAGCGCTCACAAGAAGCAATTCGTTGATTCAGCTAGATTAGGTTAAAGACGAAGGTCTATTTTTTCTCCTGACTTACGTAACAAACTTTTATTCTATGTTGCTGATCAACGTATTGTAGAAGTGGAAGCACTTAAACCAACTGAATGATAAAATTGAAAGCATTTCTTTGTTCGGTGTCCTCAGCGATAAACCTCACAGAAATTTAAATACTTCGATTTTTATAAAACTGAATTACGAACGCGCGCGTTTCTGGAAAATTTCATGAGTTGCATAACCCTCTCAGAATACCAAAACAATGTATTTACATGTATACTTTTGATTGTGTTACTTATTTTCCGTTCTTTGTGTAGTTTATCGTGTAAAATTTCAATCGAATTTTGAATGCAACTTGCAGAATTCAGTTACATTGTCTTTTCTTACGCGTTCTTGAGTCATATTACAAGAAGCAATGGTTGCGCGGGCTTATAACGATCTAGCTAGATCGCGATAAAGACGTATTTTTCCTGATCAACGTGTTTTAGAAGTGGACGATTTAAATGCTGCACGTGTACATGTTGAATTCCTCTGCTTGTCACAATTTTAAAGTAGAACAAGCTGGCTGTCCATTAATTTTCTTGGAATGAACAATCTATACGCACTTTATTTTCTATTTCGCTTCACTTCTACGTTATGATTGTTTGCTTTTATTAGTTTTTAAATCAATTAAAGGACACAGACCTTTATAACCAAGAAAATACAATGATATATATAAGTTGCAAGGTGAAGAGGTTTTTGTGCGGGGTCATTCAGGTTCCAACCATTATTATATAGGCACGAGTGTTCTACTGGAAAATATATCATTCGTATACCACATCAGAGACTCGGGTGGCGCACTTACTATATCCTTACTAGTGAAGATATCGATTACTTCACTGATATCATGTCTGACCCTTAAACTGTACTTAAATTTGTTGGAGTATGAACGAAACAACTTCGGATCTTCCTCGAAAGTCTTCGGCAGTCTTCGGTAATCTTCGGAAATATTCGTAATTAGTTCGGAAACGTTCATGTGGCCTTCGGACAATTTTTGGAGATTCTTCGGAAATCTTCGGAAAGTGGTCGGAACAAAAAAGCTTCAGAAAATCGTCAAAAACTTCGTTATCAGTATGTCTATTTTAAAAACAAAATAATACATGGTTGCTTGTAGATATGGAATATATCTTCGAGTCTTCAACTTTATATCTCACCCTTTCGCTGTGCTCACTCGTGAGATATCAATTTGAACACTCGAAGATATATTCCATATCTACGCGTGCCCATGTACTATCCTCTATTTTCTAGGAATTGAAAGGTTGCTTATGGCCTTATCATGCATAATTTGCTGGCTATGGCGTTTTTCCATTTTCTTTTATCGTTTAGCGTAGATAGTTGCTGCTTTGTTTTCAATAACCGGTCTTTCTGGAATGCCGAGCTCTTTACAACATTGTGTAGCTTCTTCCGCGACAGAGTAGATTTTCTTCCTTTCAGTCGTAACTTTTTACTAATTGGAAGAGTGGGCCATCTTTTCCTGTCAAATATGCATTAACCTCTATGGTGGTGGTTTTAACGGACAATTTGAGTTCAACTGTTATTATACAGCAGTTAAAAACTTCTGTATGCTATCCAGACGACCAAGACGTAATTGGTGTACGTTCTCGTTATTCTCAAACACAATCACCTTTCTAAAACCAATTTTCTTACCGTTCACAGACTTGGCAGTTATCATGGCAGACCTCCGTAGCAAGCTCCAACTGGTTCTTGAAAGAGTCGAGGACTTCCTGAAAAAGGGCATCGGAGAATCAACCGAGGAAGCTGAAAAACGACTGGCAACACTCCGTGAAATGTCTGAAATCCTAGCAGGTATTATCGCAGAAAAAGGCCAAGTTAAGGAAGAGGCATTCGAGGGGAACCAGTGCATAGTACTCATGGTGGGACTTAACGAAATTCTGCTTTTTGGGCTTTACATTGAGTGTCTGACTCAGCTCTCCAATCGGTCCAACATGGTCAATGAAATGGAGAACAAACAGAAAGAGGATAAATCGAGTGCACTTCCTGAATTCATGCAAGTAAAGTACGATCAAGTTAAGTCCTACCTGGAAAAAGCCGAAGGGCAACTAAAGAAGATCGATGAAACGCTTTCTGAGCTGTTGCCAAAGGTGAGAGTTTACTATCTGCTGCATGCGGCCTTTTTGCCGGTTTCACTGCCATAAATAGTCCATTATTTACGCCTCAAATTCAGTCGACTCACCCTGAGATATTAAATTGGGAAACAATTCGCCCTGTGTATTTTATACCGGCCCGACTATTCCGTGACCTATGACGCAACCAACGTAACTGGGTTTAAAATTTCATCTGAGGTCAGCCTTTTTTTAGCCCAAGCGCGTATCTTCGTTTGCTCGTTTGCTTAGTAGCTTCAGACAACACTTTTTCAAAGTATTCCTCAGCATAATGAATAACTGATAAAAATTAGGGTTTTGTGTGGTTACCTCTGCATAAAAAAAAAAGAAAGAAAGGAAGAAAAAATGAATAAATTTCATTTGTTTCACTTACCCTCGTTTAGTCCTTTAGCTCAAGTGCCAGTGGGGCTGACCAGAACTAAGGTTTCACAAGGTGAAGCGGCAGCTGAGAGCTGTAGGAGGCTTGCGAGTAAGCTACTTACAAACGGGCCGACTTATCAATGAGTAAGAATCTTGATAGATGCGACTCTTGAAAGCTAAATCTTTGCTTTCCGTCTAAAATATGAGAAAATTTCAGAGTCCTGAACATTCAGTCAATTTAAGACCGTTCCTCGGCCGGCGGCTGTCGGTCACATAATCAGATTGTGTTTGATACAGAACTCTCTAGATCAGTTTTTTCGTCTAGCTTACAGTATGAGGTAACCAGTGATATTTGGTTTCCGTGGCTGACAAAGTGCTCTTGGGGCATAATGTCAGTTTTACAAATTATGTCAGTGCTAAAACCCTAATTCAGTCTCGCAATGACAATTAGTTGTGTGACCTACAGGTAAGGAGGGCAAAAATACGCAAATTCGAAATCCCAGATGTGGAGATCGCTGATTTGGAAACGGATAAAGAAGATATCACGGATGAGTTACAGACATGCAAGAAGTACCTGGACAGTGCCGAGGAAATGCTCAGCAAGCTGAAGGAGGATATAACATCAGAAACGTGGAAGTTTGGTGTCAAGGTGGTAGGAGCATCTGCAGGAATTGCGGCAGTAGTAGCTGTTGGCGGTGGTAAGCTAATAATTTTATCCTTTTGGAATACAAATATTTATTCTAACGATTTTATAGACGATGTAAACATTCGTTTGCAATATGTACAAAGAATTTTCATTCGATCAACAGAATTAATCAATACCGACTGGGAAAATAATCAGCGCATGCATGATCACTACAATTATAGGTGCATTTTACTTTCGGAAAATTTCTTAATGAGTTTGACCTAACTTTCGAATATTTTGACTCAATGGGCGTATGGTAGTTTCTTCATTCATAATTTGCGTCAAATGTCCGTCAGTGTTTCGAAATCGCAAAAATTTGATGAGCAAAAGCATACTGTGAAAATTGGCGGAAAAAATCATGCCCTTCGCTTGGCTAACCCACAGGGTACCTAGGCTCACGATGCGACAAGGGCTAACCACGTGCATAAGTTGCTCGATATTTCTCAAAAAGATTCTCAACAAGCGCTGCGAAACTTCGGAAAGTTTCGTTTTTTCATTTACGCGCAAAAATAGCTTGCGGCTCGAAACGTCGAAGCTTGGAAAGTTTGATTTTCGGACTACACCGAAGCAGTTTTTAGCCAAAGGAGTAAAATTTGAATCGCACGGTTCTAACTCTTCAGTCTCGAAGATCTACATCTGATTCGGAAAAGTCGTGTTAGGTCGTCGTTTTGGAGGTTTAGATCATTATGAGCTAGTGGAAAAATTGCTAACACCAATGTCAATCAAACCTACAGTTTTAAAACTTTCAATAAATCTCCGTTACATGTGTGAAGTAGTTTTCCCGACCGGGTTCAGCTGATGAAACAATTCGCCGCCAAATCATAGACTACGCCGTGAGTAATCCCTCTTTCGTGATAAGTCCTTCGAGCGTGACCATGAATAAACCGCGAGAAAAGTATGGCCGCGCGAAATCCAGGGCTTCTTGCCCTTAGTATTTCGCCCGGCCATTTTGTGCTCGAGGTTTCTTTCGCGTTGTGCACGATGGACTAAGCGAAAGAGGGACTGAATCGTAGTCTACCAAATCAAAGTGACATGATTGATTTATTTTTAAGCCGGCGCTAGCGTTTAGGTAAAAGTTAATTACAAAAATAATATAATTTAGCCGGCTGTAAAGCTTCATAAAACTCCTTATCTCCTTATTGCCGCCTTCGCCGCCGCCGCTTTCACCAGGGCCCAGTTGTTCGAAGGCTGAATAACGATATGCAGCGGATAAATCGCTATCCAGTGAATGTTAACAAAACAAACCGTGCTATCTGCTGGATAGTGATTAATCCGGAGGATAGCGTCGACCACCTCTGAACAACCCGGACCAGATGGTTACATCGTAAGACTAGGATCCCTACGGTTAGCCCCTCAGTTCCAAACTATCAATAGGTCTGGGCTCGCTTTTATATGTAATTGCTTATTTCTACCTTATCCCAACGTTCAGTTTCATTTAACATTATTTTCCTAGCTCGCTTTGCCACCAATGAAATTACGAAGATTTGCCAATACCTTGGTAGAGGTGGGTCAATAGCCGTGGGTGCGTTAGCAGCAGTATCTCTTCTCATTGGCCTTTGGAGTATTATAGATAAATACAAAACATCGTATAGAGACTATATTGACCCTTTGAAGGTGAAATTGCACGGGCTACAGACAGAATATGGTATAATGGAAAGAAAATTTAAGACAAGAGTGACTGATAGAATGAAGGCGAAGAATTAAAGAATCATGAGATATTCACCAAATGACAAAAGAAATAAAAAACGAAAACGAAAACGTGTTAAAACCATATTAAACATGATATGTATACGCTTTCATGAAAACCACGAATTGGGACTGAAGAGATTTGTAATACTCTAGGAAAATTAGCTATAGAGCTTTTTCACATTAGATGAAGATGTAGTCTCCATTGCTGAGCTCGAGTAGAACTGGGCCTTGTGCCATTAATTAAATTCGCGAACAGACCATGGATAAGTCATTTTCTTACGAGAATCAATAGCCAATAACGTTGAATTAGTTTCGATACGCACTGCAACACAATTACACTCCGACGTCATTGTTCTTCGAGGGGCCCTGATCTAAGAAGAAGAGCCTCTCGCGAATCTGATGACACGCCAGTGTCGCATCAATACGGGAGGGAGATTTCATCTTATGAAATTGAATTCACACCAGCAACGGTGAAGAATACATACATTTATACCATGCCATAGAAATTACAGCCAATCAGAATACAGGAAAGCCGTTGTATATTCGACGGTATCACACCTAACCTTCCCATCGTGCCCTGCGCGTATTTCGCATTGATTGTGATGGCCACTGTATTTTCTATGGCATGGTATAAAATAGTTATACAGCGCTCTTTAAGGGGCTGGTGTGTATACCGAGAAAATACAAATGACTCGTGGCATATTCCATGGTATACCACTCGAAAGCGTTGCATAACTAGTATGTATTCTGCTTCGCATAGTTTCATATAGAATCATTACTTAGCTCTTATTAACCGAGCAGGAGGTCTGTATGAGAGAATCTTGACCGAGGTCGACGGTGAGTACAGACCGAACGCAGTGAGGTCTGTACACACAACCGAGGTTAAGATTCTCCCATACAGACCGATTTAGCTCGGTTAATAAGATGTTTATTATATGGCAAAGAAGAAAACTTTGATTCGCTTAATGTAACTGGTTTGCTTGCGAGCGGCGTTGAGCTTAACTTGAACCTGCCGAAATTTGCTCGTCCTCTTTACTTTTTTTTTTTTTTGTTATCAGGCTTTTTGGCACATCCATAAATGATTTAGAAGAAAATAAAAGAAAACGGTGAACATTTTTGTATTTTAGTTTGCTACTTTTTCAACGCAAAATGAAACCGGTCTAGAAGCCGGTCTAGATGGGAAAATCTAGACCGCGGTCAATATCGATTTCAGCCAATCAAATTCGTGAATTCAGTAGTTCCCAGTCCTTGTGAGAAACAGCCATATAATAATGTAAAATAATTTTTTTTTAAGTGAAAGGGTATTATCCTAGACAGAAGCTGGCCATTTATCTCCAAGATAAGAATGTTTCGTACACTAATTCAGTCGTAGTGAGGAGTGACTGTAGGAACGATCGTACAATCAGAGTATTTGCTCATTCCTTTGAATTCTTTTACGCTGAATCCCATAGAGAACCTCATTTTACAGTTGACAGTAAAGCGCACCTGATTATTCAACGAGAAAATTTCACCGAATAATTTTTGGACATTGGTAAATTTTCCTACCTCATGTTAATGTTATGAGCGTCAGGACGTCCTCGTGGTTGTCAAAACGTTTTTCTATATAATAAGTTTAATTTGCCGAATAACAACCATCTGTTTACCTGAACGTAGTGTGCACCCGAGTTTCAAGTTCAGTTCGGGCGGGATTTAGTTTTCGGGAGCTGGGTCTGTCTGTCTGTCTGTCTGTCTGTCTGTCTGTCTGTCTGAAAATTAGATCGGATTTGCAAACCGAAAGTTAGGGGGTTTAAAAGTACGTGGTCGCTTGTACTTTATGGTTATGTGTATATCAGTATCAGGGAAAACATTGCATTTCTCTTTGTTTTTTCTTTTTAGTTATGCTATATACTCGTATAAATGTTAAAAAAAAATGTGCATATAATTCTGTTGTCTCACTTTCTTTCTCTTACGAAATTACTTTACTTTATAGTCCCGCTATTTGGGGCGGCATCAGCTCCCCTGGCCGTCGCCTTCTTGGTGTGGAGAGGTTGGTTTCCTGAGAAAAAATATTATTTCAAGTTACTTTTGATTTTTCGTAATCACTCATGTTTAATGCAAGAAAATGACCACATAAAACTGACATTAAAAGAAATTCGCTGTAAATTTCTTTGCTAGTGACTTTAGCTTTGCTTATAGCATAATCACAGTTTCCGCATATGAAACACAATGATGGAACCTTTTACACGGAGTCGAGTGTAACATGCTTTTCAACTTTCGTCAGTTACTTCATTACTTAAGCCTAGGTTGTTTTAATTCTCAGGAACCGTTCATTTTTAATCGATCGGAGGGGGGAATGGATGAGAAGTTAAGAAACCCCTAGTTGGTTCCGATTTTTAGGAGCCTCTGCTCTATATATCGGTAAAAGTCGTCACAAACCACATCATTTTGCTACTTTACAGCTATACATGTGACATTGGGATGTACAGCAGTTGTTCAGAAGATCTTCTCCACAAAAGTTCAAGTTAACAGGTTCATTTACAAGTTTAACATTCAAACGCTCCTGAATTTGGCCTATTCTAAGGGGATATTCGAATGCATTTGATAGGTACCAAGGCAACATTCTCTGATACTATGTATGAAGAGTTTCTATTAATACAAATCTTAGGGTTAGAATGTCAACTTCTCTAACACGATCTAACTTATTAATTGTCCGCTGACACCAATGTTAATGACCAAAGTTGAAGATGTTTTTCTAAAATGAGTATTTCTTAGTTTTCTCTATCCTAACCAACTTTAAGTAGACTTTTTAGTTCGTTTTTCTAAAGAGATAACAAAAAATGTCTCAATGGGTATTCCGCTCTCACTCATGTTGGGAGAAACTGCATTGATAGGTACAAAATACACTCTTACAGAATCCTATGCGAAACATTCTACGAGCGCCCTAAAAAACTGATTTCAAGATTCAAGGCCCCACATAGTAGCTAGCTAAAAACATTCAGAATCTCTTACTAAGAGAGAAAATGATTTTCTCACCCAGTTCCCCTCTCCAATAAATATTGAGCGTTTCCTGAGCATGCACTCCAGTTGAATAAACTACAGAATCTGGAAACAGCTGACGAAAAATATTTTCTGTTTTACAAACAAAAGCTACCTGCTATGGCAGAACTTCTGTTTTTCACCTTTTTGTCGGATGCAGAATAAAGATTAACAGTGTCAAAACCGTTACTCGGAGATGAAATCGGTTAAAACAAAAAGTAAACATGCGTTAACGAGTAAAAGAGAGGCTCTCCGTGGGTACAAACGGACTTCCTTTCCATGTATTTCTTTTTTCCTTTTACAAGTTACTTTTATTTTCGGCAGTTGCTATCTTCATTATCCTGTGAAGGATTTGTACATCGCCATTCCTCAGTCACTTCTTCGATACGACGTCCAGTGACGTGCTTTCATTTAGAAACGTGACCGGATGCTTGTTGTTCCAGTGATCAATATTTAAACGTTACAAATTTGCTTAAATTGGTATCAATTGATGCGCACTGTTTTCATCCAAATCAGAGGCTAGACGCATGCAAACTCAGTTAACCGCCCTGGGACGAGGGGGGGGGGAGCGCAGGGGGGTGGTGCTCGATAGCCTTGGATAGTTGGATAGTTAAGTGAATTCAAAACTTTTCTTTGACTGCCAAATTGAAGGAGAATGTAGAATGAATCCAATTTAGCTGTCATTTGAAATGGTAATACCTTTCCAAAATCTGATAGTGTAAAACCATGAATCCCATGATGATGATGCCTTTTATTACTCCGTCTCGGAGCATAGGCCACAGATAAAGCGCCTCCACCCTCCTCTGTCTCTGGCCATCTGTTCAATCTGATTCCAGGTGTAGCCTGGTTCCAGGTGTAGCCTGATTCCAGGTGTAGCCATTATATATTTAAATAACGCGGCTTTCCAAGGCTTTCCAAAAGACAGTCAACGTGTGTTTTGGTGATAAGGCGTACACAAAATCATTAACCTAAACATAACTGTTTTGCAATATCGCCTGCAGTTTGTTGAACTTTTCTCCGACCTTTCGTAGATTACATGGTATTTTGGCTACGCTACTATTTGCAATCTCAGCATGAACTTCGTGAACGCTTTGCGTTTCGTTAAGGCAGTCATTGGAGAGCCGCTCTGTTATCTTGTTAACAGCTGTCACAGCTAGAATAGACAAATAATTGTTTCATCCAATACAATTAAAGCGGTCAATTGCGAACGGTTGACTGGTGGAGGGGGTGCACTAGGGCTCTAAATACCCGCTTCACGTCACGTTTGCTCTCAGTTCCCGCCCTAGATAGTGTAATGTAACTCAGTCACGAATTTTTCCTAGTTCTCACCTCTTCTGCCGTCTTGGGAACTCCGCGTTTCCCATTTCGGTTTTCCTTTCGGCCTCCTCCCGTAGATTCCCTTGTACATCCTTCTCCTCCACTCAATACTGTTCAGCTTGACCATATGTAGTTTGTAAATCTGCAAATCGCAGAATGTGGAGGGGAGAAACATGTCTGCTACATATTGTCGACTTATGCTTGAATCGACTGGCCTAGTAGGGTACAAGTACAGTACAGTATGTGTTATTAATCCCATCCTCGAGATCAACTGCATGCTACATGCCAGGTACTTCGGTGATGTTTGCTTAAAAACTGTAAGTGTTTCTCCAACTGGAGTTAGTCGGTTGTCTTATGTCTTGTTGAGTTTTTTTTTAAATAGATTCAATCCTGTTTAATTCCTGATATTTCAGCCGAAAGATTGAAGAGGTTTCCTCTTGTAAGGGAAAGAATCTGTGTTTAGAAATTTACTTAAAGATTAGTTAGTAGTCCATTTAAGGACAGAAAATTGGTTTAATTCATGTAGCAAAAAGTGAGAGTTTTACTGATTTGTAGAAGACAGGATTTAAGTAGCGTTTTCTTAATATTCATTCCATTACATTTACGATATAGATTTAATTGTGGGTTTTAAAACTGAGAGCTATTCTTCTTCGTACCTTAAGCTCTTGTTAAGGTTAATCTATTTTAGATTTCATGATTAAGAATGTACAGGTTCAACCCTTTCAGTGCCAAGTATAATCTACATCTCATTTCTCCTTAAGATATCGATACATTGTCAAATAGAAAGGTAACGAGAATGAAAAAGTCTCTGAATTAATTCTAAAGAAAGACTCGGCTATCAACTGTGAGAATTAAGATTAAAAAAAGGAAGCTATGAAAGGGTTGAAGAATTCTTGGCAGTGTAAAACTAGATAGTTAAAGAATGGGTGTAGTATTGAAAGGCTGAATATACCAACAGCCTTATTGTAAGGTATCAAGGCTTAACTGAGAATATAGACATTTATTAAGAAACATTTATACTGTATTAGTATCATGTTATGCGGTTATATATTTAGAGGTTTTAACCTTCAGTACGGTAATCTATATAGCCTGTTTTTCAACTGCTTTTAGTTTGTAAGAAAATGCTTGGCTTTAATTAAAAGAAAGGTTCAGTTGAGCATAATTTTTTAGATGTCTTCCTTTTCTGCGCTTTACGTCTATTGGCTGTGGGGAGTGTTGGAGGAGCCGTGACCTAATGATTAGTGCGCTGGACTCTGCATCGAAGGTCCGGCTTTGAGCTTTACCTGTTCTCATTGTATTGTGTTCTTGGATAAGAGACTTTACTCTCACAGTGCCTCTCTCCACCCAGGGGTATAAATGGGTAACAGTGATCCGTGGAGGTAACCTGACAGAATGCCAAGGAGCACCCTGCAATTGACTAATATGCATCTTATCCAGGGTAGCGATTAGATTGATTAATCATTTGAACTTCTTTTGATCGGGTGCGCTCAAAAAACAGTTCCAGTTGAAGCCAGGCACATGTGATAATCTTTTCATAAAACGATGATAGTGGCGTGTTGTGGCCTTCTCCAGTCCAAATGAAAATTGTCGACGTATTTCTGTTTTTTCGATGTATACCTACAGTCAAAGTAAAATTTTTAATTTTCTAGCAGTAATAAAGTTTGATATTTAGCAAGTAACAACTTCCCCGTCGCTTCAGACCATTCACGTTCCACTTTAGGTTACGTTACAATTAAGCTTTTGATGCGCTTAACATAACACATTACATAACATAACATTACATAACATAACATCAGTTAAGAAACTTGTCTATTAAAACATCTTTCCGGTTAATGTAGTTTCGATTCCGGGAAATTTTTCAGTGCCCTTTGGATCTCGTATCGAGGATGTGCGCATTTACAAATGAATGTGCTTTGTTCTCGGCTTGAGGTACACGTTTCATGTCACGCGCTCACTACATAGTGTTTCTGAAAAGGTTACAAGTGAATTCCCGGAGGAAGGGGTACTACCTTAGCTGGGCTAAATAGGCATGTCCAGCCTCAAAGAATATGATTTTTTAAGCCGTGTTGGTCATAAGTAGGGTATCGAGTTTGGCCATTTTGGTGTCTAATAGGTTATGGTTTTTGCAGCCTTGTCTTGATTTCGGCATACATCTGAACTAGGACAAGACACGGTCTTCAATATAGGGTATCAAATTGTTGGTCAGGTCATAAATAGGGAAGGAAAAAATCACAGACAGGGAAATTATTTTGGGAAGCGAACCACACACCCCAACTCAATTTTTCTGGAAGTAAACCACTTCCCTCCGACCCCAACCCCACCCCCCCCCCCCCAACTCCTCCCCAGGGAGTAAATGAAACTTGTTTGATCCATGCTATCAAACGAGTGAGTATATAGCCGGGCAGATGGCCCAAGCAATGAAATGTTTCCAGTGGACTTTGAGCATTTAGCCTTGTTTGTGTGTCCAGCAGCGCAATTGTACCGTCTTCGGTAAATTAAACCCTTTTCTTTTCGACTTTTAAACAGCGATTTCCCAAGAAAACCGGACACCAAGAAACTTAATTTTACCTCTTACACATCTCGGAGGCAACTGATGGCTATCAGAGGTTTTTTTCGTGTTTAATGAATGTTTTGTTGACTAAACGACCCACCGATCGTGGGCTTCCTCAGAGTTGTATGACATCTGTAGTTATCTGTCTGAAGCGTACTTCACTTTCTAGCAGACGATTATTAAGAGCAATCCTTGCCAAGCGCCGGGTCAAAGTGGGACATTGTGTCCATAAACTATAAAACCTCGAGAGAAACTCGAGAATGCCATCGGCTATTCTATCATCGCTGGCCTTGATCTTACCGACGAGGCCAAAATTAAACTCGGCATAACCCTGCATAACCATAAAATTTAACTCGGTGAAACTTAACGAGAGATAATACTATTGCGTAATTTAACCCGTGTTTACAACATGGCTGCGTGATGGGTTGATTCCTTTCTCTCATTGAAAACCTTTAACAAGGTGACGCTCAAGTCTCTCAATCAATGTGTTTTAAGTTTAGACAGTTTCATGGCTTCGTGGGTCATATATTGCACGTAACCGGCCGTCATCTCCGATACACAAGTGATATGGTTACTAGTGTACAAATCGAGCGTGACAACTGAATGGACTAATTAACCCAAATTTAGAATGCTTGCCCCTCGCAACTTGTTGTTTCTCGGAAACTCTCTGCATAATCTAAATTTTCACAAGTTTTAACCCCTGCCAAAATCATTACTTCACTAATGACATGACAGGTCACTTAAACACACATCTTGACATGATAGAACCCTTACAATGTGGTCAAACCTGCTTGACATGTTCAGGATAATCCTAGTTTAATTGACTGGCAAGGAAAGAATGGGCGTTGGCTGAGAGATATGCGCAATCGTGTCGTGAAACTCGAACAGTTTGGCAAACAGACTTCCCCAGCTAGAGGAGAGAATCAGAGTAAACTGTACGCAGTCTTTGCCGTCAGCCCTTAACAACTCGCAAATTATTGCCATTCAGCGTTACCTGTTCTGGTGAATCAGTCTTGAGTAAAGGTGAGAGAGCTGGTGAGTTTTGTGTGATCCCGCAGATCCAGGCGATAGATCAATAGCACCCCGCGCTTTTTATGTATACCACAAGATGCAATGGTTCCAAGAACGTTAACTTTCACTTTGTTGACCTACTCGGCTGTACAAGTAAACCACTATAAAGCCCAAGATATATTTCGGAAAAAAAACAAACAAACAAAAAAAAAACAAAAAACAAAAGATATATTTCGGCCTGCTTTACTTATTTGCTCATCCACGTCTTTAGGATGTGAACAATAATTCAAATGTTAAACATGTCCAAGTTCCCTTTCATGTCGTTATTTCAAAGTAGTGTATGATTGCTATCGAATGTGTTTCTTGGAATGAACAGTCTAAACTCTTTGTGTTCAGCTTTGCATGCTTTGTTTGTGATTTGATTTCTAAAGTCAGTTAATACATACAGGCCTCAATAATCACAGAGAAGCATCGCTACATATAAGCTTCAAGTCAAAGGAAATCCATTCGTTTTAATCCGAGGCTTGTGTAGCGTAGCGAAGTATGGCGATCAAACCTCTGACGGTCATTTTCTTCTGACTGACGCGTTCCATCGTTTCTGTCGTAGTTAAGAACTTTTACAATACATATGATCCGCGTTCTCTCTCACTCTAATAATGAACTATGAATTGATAGAGAAATGGAGCAAACACTCTCTCAGGCTCGCCAAGAGAGGTAAACTCGGGAAATACACTTCTTGAGGATGGCTTGCTAAGCTCAAAGTTCGAACTGAAGGGATTTCATTTAGGACGTAGTTTTCTAGGAATTTGAAATAGACTCATTCATAACTACAGACCTCAGTAATCAGGGAAATACACCGCTCTAATAAGGTCCAAGGTAGGGAAGTCTATTCGGTTTTTTCCGATGCTGTGCATTGTAGCGATCAAAGCAGTGACACGACAATTTCCAACTGTGACGACTACTGATGCGTTCCATCGTTTCGGTCCTAGTTGAAAATTTGGAATACTTTTGGTCCGTGTTTCGACTTATAATAATGAACTATTAATCAATAGGGAAATGACGCACAGTCTTGCTAAGACAGGCGAACTCGGAAAATAAAGGATAGCTTTTTAAGCTCAAACTAAGTCAGAATTAGAGGAATTTCATTATTTACTTTTCTAGGAATTTGAAATGGACTCAAAGGTAATAAACTGACATCATGCGAAGGTCGAGTAATATTTTCGCATCAGTGGTACTCGCTATTTTTAGAGTAAAGCAAATGACCTTACAGTAAACTTGCATTTTCTATAAAACTGACAGTTAAGAATAATCATGAATTGCAAACGAACTGTAATCAGTGCACTCTTTCAGCTAAAACAAGCGGGATTTAGCCCGTTGTCGAAAGATCACAGACCGAGGAGAACCTCTTAGTCGGCTTCCGTTGTTTTGATACTAGTGCATAAAGTATTATCATCCGTTCTGGTCAGTTCAGTTATGTTTAGTCCAGAGTTTAAAAGATGAACGTACACTGTAGTTAACACAAAATTAAACAGAAAAAGGGACACCGGTTCATCTGCTGATAGCTTTATTACCTTTTTCCGGGAAATCATTTGGAATGTAATTTAACCCCAGATCGTAAAGACACGCTTCTGTGTCTGGGATCGTTCACGTTCAATCGAGATTCCAAGAACGGCTGACATTAAACAAGACATTAGCCTAGAATAATGTAATACCCTGGTTGTCAGCAACGTTTCAACATGAGGGAATCGCTCAGTTTTTGTATGCTGCTTACACAAAAACATCCTGAAGCTCTCAAGACCACTTTGCTCCGACTAGTCATGTTTCCTCAGCTCTGACCGCGTGTCATTTTCAAAGAAGCTGTGATCACTTCGCTTCTGTAAGATCTTCTAATGTTCTGGTGAATCAGTCTGGAGTAAAGGTGAGTTAGTGAGTTTTGTGCGATGCCGCAGATCTAGCCGATAGGTCGTTAGCACTCTGTGCTTTTTATGCATGCGTGCTACAAGATGCGATGGTTCCAAGAACGTTAACTTTCATTTTGTTCACGTAACTGTGCAAGTAGACCACTCTTAAAACCAAGATCTATTTCGGCCTGCTTTACTTATTTGCCCATCCACGTGTTTAGGAAGTGAACAATAATTTAAATGTTAAACATCTCCAATTTCGCTTTCATATAATGCAAGATTGCTATTGAATGTTTTTCTTGGACTGAACAATCTAAGCACTTCGTGTTCAGCTTTGCATGCTTTATTTTGTATTTGCTTTCTAAAGTCAGTTGATACATACACTCCTCAATAATTACAAAAGAGCATCGCTTCATATTAGCTTCAAGTTGAGGAAATATATTCGTTTTAAGGTTACTTCCCACCTTCGCAGGTGCACTTCGGGAAAAAAATCGTACGAGCGCCAGTTTCAATAAAACCCCAACAAACTATATATCATAAGAAAGCTTAATAAATGTACTTTACGAAAAAAATACAATTTCAGCAATGCTTTCTTTTAGGAAGTGTCAGGAGGCGGTAAGGCGTGAAACGACCAAGCCTTCTTCTATTGAATTTATCGGGTATCGGATTCCGCAGTACGGGCAAAATGGCTGCACAGTCTTATTCACAAGGCATCAATCAACGAAAGTTTGTCGGGCTTTTTCGATATTCTGATTTGTTGTCTAGATATCCACTTCTAAAGTTGGAGTAGCTAAAAATATGCGAGATGTGTTGCGTAAATGGACGCCACGGGAAAAATGTGTTAAATATCAAAATTTCCCTACACACTTTGGTTTGTCACTATCTCTGGAATGTTCTGGCAAAATTTCACGAAAATCCGTCAAATCTGCATACCCTATAAATTCGCTCAAAGTGGATGTATTCCTCCAAAAATCAAATGCGAGATTTTAGCTTGTAAAGGTTCGTAAACAACTCACGCCACGCCCGGAGATTATCACGCCTAATAAAACCGCAAGCCAATGGAACAACAGCACCTCCTAGTGCCTATGACAATAGATCAAGATTTCCCGGGAAAAGCATCGCATTGCAACATGTTTTTTTTATCTCGCTCAGTGGAGTTCAATTTAGGACGGCGACGTAATATAATGGGCAAAGACGCCAAAGGCAAAACCCGCGCCAAAAAGGTTAAAGGGGGAAAATGTGCCGCTGAAAAACAAGACGTTAAGGAATCGACGGACAGCTTAAGAAATACCCTTATTGCTGAAATGAATTCCCCTGGGTAGGTTTCATTTTCTTCATCACTTCCGCCAGATTCCGACGAAGAATCTTGTTCGCAGCCTGCACTGACCTTAACTTTGATTTTTAAGCTACTTGCTCCAAGGATATTCGAACACTCCGGATCTTCAGCAGACGCCAAGATTGTCGAAGGCGTTTGGCCAAAGCAAGGGCCTTTGTCACTTTCAGCAAGGTTTTTTTTTTTCTTTCCTTGACAATATGGAGCTTTTTCTTTCTTCTTTGGGCCGGTTTTTTTCGTTTTCTTTACCCAAGGCCTTTTTTCTGCTGTTGATTTTTCCATAGGAGTTAGCGTAAAGAGCTTCCACGTGGGAATTTTTGTCAAGTGCGTGATGTAAATAAAAATATGCAAATGAAATGAAATACGAGCGATGAGCGTTTGCCGCGAAAATTTCCCCAGGGTTCTCGCCCGTTGACAAGATTGTGACACCTTCCTAGTTTATTAACTTTTTTTGAAAATACGTTTTTTTTAAATAACTCGGCCGCTTTTTGAGATTTTTAATGTTTTTCTTTTGGAAACACTAGATAAAATGACGAACTTAAATTTTGTCAAATAAAAGAAAAAACGATTTTTTTTTTGGCCTCTGAAGGTGGGAAGTAACCTTAATCCAAGGCTTGTGTAGGCGTAGAGATCAAAGCTCAAGCGACCATTTCCTTCTGACTGACGCGTTCCATCGTTTCTGTCTTAGTTAAGAACTTATCGCAATGTGGTCCGTGTTCTTTCGGATTTTAATAATGAACTATGAATTGATAAAGAACTTGAATGGAGTAAACACTGGTTAGACTCGCCGAGAGAGGTAAATTCGGGAAATACACTTCTCGGGGATGGCTCATTGTACGTAGTTTTCTAGGAATTTAAAATAGACTCGAGGGCTCTCAGTTGTCCTTCATTTTCCTAATAAAGTCAATTTATACCTACAGATCACAGTTATCAGGGAAATACGCCGCTCTAATTAGTTTGGAAGTGGTGAATTCTATTCTGTTTTGTCCGGTGCCTGTGTATTGTACTGATCAAAGCAGTAAGACGACAATTTCTAACTGTGGCGACTACTGACGCCTTCCATCGTTTCGGTCCTGGTTGAGAGTTTAGAATAATTCTAGTTCGTGATTCTACTTTTAAAAACGAACTATTAAACGATAGAGAAATGAAGCAAACAGACTAGCTAAGAGAGGTCAACTAGGAAAATAAAGGATGGCTTTTTAAGCTCAAGCTCGGTCAGAACTAAAGGAATTTGCTCATGTACATTTCTAGGAATTTGAAATGGAGTCAAGGGTACAAATACGTTATGTGCAAGTCGAGTGATACTTTCATATTAGATATGCTCGCTATTCTCAGAGTAAAGGAAATTACCTTACATCAAACTTGCACTTTCTATAAAACCGAGACTTATGAATAATTATGAATTATAAATGAACAGTAAACAATGCGTTACTTCAGTTCGGCTAAAACAAGTGGGATTTATGTCGACGTCGACAGTGAAAGATCGTTGAGGAGAACCTCTTATAGTCCGGCGTCCCTTGTTTTGATACTAGTGCAAGAAGTATTATCATCCGTTCTGGTCAGCTCGGTTATGTTTAGTTTAGAGTAAAAAAAAAATGACCGTCGTTAACATAAAATTAAACAGAAAAAGAGACACCAGTTCATCTGCTGATATCTTTTTATTTTGTTACCGGGAAATCGTTTGGAATGTAATCTAACCCCAGATAGATGTGGAGACATGCTTCTGTGTTTGGGATCGTTATTTCGAGATTCCAAGAACTGCTGACACTAAAACAAAATATTAGACTAGATTGAATGTAATACCCTGGTTATCAGCAACGGTTCTGCATGAAGCAGTGTTTGTATGCTGCTTCCACAAAAACATCCTGAAGCTCTGAAGACCACTTTGTTCCGACTGGCCGTGTTTCCTCAGCTCTCACCTCGTGTCATTTTCGAAGAATCTGTGATCACTTCGATTCTATAAGATCCTCTAATGCTAATGTCAAACCAATTTTAAAGATTTAAAAATGAACGATTAAGAACCACTATCAGACCACCGAACGGAGGTGGCATAAATATATTCCTCTAGGGATTTGAGGGTGCGAATTCTTATGTGAAATCTTAAAATTTGAGTTCAGATATAGTTTTCTAGGAATTTGAAGCAGACCCAGGGATCGGCCTTTACTAAACCGTCGTTTCGATTAATATTTCTCTTTCTACGTTTGCTATCCTCACTGAGTCATCTTATACTGATTTTACAAGCACGTATGCATGAACTAACAGTTAGTGATAAGTGCAGTGGATTAATACACTATACGGAGCGCATTACTGAACAACGATTACACTATTTTATTTTAAGAATATTGCTTTTCCGGCTGAGGTTAACTATATTTATTTTCCTGCCGATTTTAGACTGAAATATTATTGTGAATGTTCTTAGATTGTAGCGTATGACATGTCTGTTTTCGAATGTATTTGTTGTCTGGATGGTTGTTAGAGTAATTTTGGAGCCAGCCTGCATGCATCAAAGCCTGATATCACACACACAACTTCTTGCAGAAATGTGCTAGTGCTAATTTTGTTCCTCTTTGGCTAGGTTTGCTTTTTAGAGAAAAAAAGAATTTTATTGCATTTACAGAGTTTCCGGCACTTTCAAGCTAAACGCTAAACTTGCCACTTGTCGACCTTCACTTTCATCGCCCCGCTCGAGCGAAACGACTCGGTTTGGAATCGTCGAGAAAGTAAGTCGCGAGCGCGAGAGACGTAAGTTGTTGAAACCAACAAAAGCCAGGAAAGAATTATTGGAAAGGACTTTTTAGAAATTCTTATTGAACGCGTCCAATAAAACCAGTACAAAACAAGTGATGTGTGAGATGTCAGCTAAAAATTGCGATTGGAAACATTTAAGTGTTTGCTAGTTGCAGCCGTTTGGCTACGCAGTTGGCCGCTAGCCGCAAAGGAACTGATAATTTCAGTCGAAAATTATAGTAAGTGAAGACTCTCTTGGTGAAAAAAACTCTTCTTTTATATTGATTTATTTTTTAATACGCAACTTCTTACGGGAAATTGAAATAGATTATGATAAATTCAAAATTTTTACCGAGCCAAATGTCTCGGCTTTCCTATTACAATATTACAATATTTCCACGTCTTTAATGGAATGTTCTTAAATAACCTATCTTTTTTGAGATTTGAGGTTGCTTTTCAGAGGATAAATGTTCGTTCTGTAAATCAGAACCAGAAACCATTCACCATCTCCTTAATTATAGTAGCCTTGTGAAACTCTTTTGGAAAGATTTTGAATACTTTTTCTACCTACTGACAAGAGAATTCGTCCACCTTACTCTGCAAGATGTCACGATTGGCATAATTGACGCAAACTACCCTTTACTGAACTATTTGCTACTAGTCGCTAAATTATTTATATGGGATTGCAGAAGAAATCTGACTCCTCCTATCATAAACGCCTTTAAATTAAAGGCAAAAGTCAAGTATGAAACAAAAAAGTTAATATGTTATTTTCATTAACATGGACAAATTTAATAAGAAATGGGGATTTATCGGCATGGGCTTTGTACCGCAATCTGTTTACAAGTGTGCTTATACTATGCTATGTTGTTAGAAGCGTATAGACTGTAATGTAATTTTAGGGAAGGCATTAGTATTGTAATGACGTGGAAGTAGATGTAGCACTGTAAGTAGAGTAAGTAGCTGTATTAGCATAAGTTTTTGAACGCATCGAAGACAACTTTCGAGGTGTACCGTTTGCAGTAAATTTTCATGCTTTCCAACAAACTCGTTGGCAGGTGACACCAGGTCAATCTTGTCAGTCCTGTCTCTGTGGACATAAATAAACATCAGTTGATTCTTGAGCCTTGCGTCTAGGTCTCTTGTTGTTACACGCAAATATGTCTCTACACGCTTCAAAGCGGAAAAATACTGTTAACTCGAGGCATTCATCCCCGGGGAGGGGGGGGGGGACTCACTTATCCGGAAATTTTGAAAAGAACCCCTAAGAGGTACCAAGATCCTGTTTTGCGGGTGCAGCTTGAAATTTTTTTCACCCGTATGCCTATGAGGTACCAATCCTAAAACAAAACATTATCTCCTGTCATATTTTCTCGACTCAATACCCTAAATAAGTAAGTAAATAAATAAATAAATAGACATCTTAATTGACCACTCCCCCAATGAGGCTTTTCAGGACCAGTGAAACCAAATGATGAAACAAACAAGACGCATATCTGCGTAAACTTGGGCGTCTTTTCTGGCATTATTGACAGTATCTGTTGAGTTCTTTCTGATATGAGGTGATGAATTACGTGACAAAGTAGCCAGCGGTCAGGTTGAGTTGTAACTTCAGACAAATTAGTTCTTTTACGTTTAATAAGTGTTAGAAACCTTTGTTTACCATTAGCACAATAATTCGCTGTATGGGCCTGACTCTTGTAAAGACACAGTCTAATTGGAGAAAACAATGACAAATAACGACTAGCTCTCTTTCTTAACTGTAATAGACGTTTATGGATTGTCCCAGATCCTTTAAACAAAAACTTCGCTTTATTTCGTTGGTTTATAACTGTTACATAACAATGCACTTTGGAGGACTTCGGTGTGTATGAACGAATACCTTTATAAAGAAATTCTCTAACCTTTCTGTTCTTGTTCTTCAATCGTTCCAGAGTTCGTATTGGTATTCTGCTGGGTTCACGATCACGTCTAAATACACGATAATGCTTGTGAAGCTTGTTCTTTGCATGATTAACATTGGATAGCTCATGCATTTGATATACATCTAGCATGGTTCTCGATAGGTACACTCAGAAATGTTCGCTCGTAAATTGATCTCTCGTAAAGTCCGCGAACCAACCCTTTCAAAAAAACGCTCAAAAACGTTTAGTGTGGATCTACCGCAAACGGTGTGTGCATTTGTATGTGGTTTGAGTGTAGAAGAAATCATAGTATTCGTGCTTCCTTCCAAGGACGACGCTTGAGATAAATCCACCATTTTTTACCATGTGCTGATGTGCGTAAGTGCGCATGCCCAGAGACAACAAGCAGGGACGCAAAGGGACGCATGCGTTTTAAAGCCCAGACGGCGATTTGTGACTGAACGCAAACAAAAATGAAGGGCAATTTTAAGCTTGGGCTCAATTTGGGATACGCCCAAGTAATAATGCAAGTGAGCACCGACATGATGAAAAATCCCAACTGGCGGGAGGGAGACCAGTTGGTTATTTACAAGCATGACCGAGGAGTTGACCTAGGGTCTACCTAGAAACAACTCCAGCTAAGTGGACTTGCGGGACTCGCGGGACTTGAACCCGCGACCTCCGGATTTTAAGTCCGGCGCCCTAACCACTCGGCCAGGCTGCCTCTGCAATAATTGTCGCAAAAGCTCCCGCTGTGGAGCTTTTGAGGCTGAACACCCTAAGAGGTACCAAAATCGCTTTTTTTAATCCCTAAAAGGTACGACGGGCATCCCCGTCTTTTTTATATGGGAGTCTCCCCCCCCGGGTATCGATCATTAGCGCTGAATCTTGACATACCATTGAGGCATCAACTTGTGGCAGGAGTAACAGCTGACCTTCAAGCTGATAGGTGTGTAAATCTTCACCATAGACTTTTAATAATTAGTCAGCCAGTTCAGCGTCATACACTTCTTTGGCGGTAGCCTTCAAAAGGAATTCCTGGATGTTCATGTGCACTTGAAAGTCAGTCTTTCTGGTCAAATCGCAATGTAATGGCAGTTGTTGCAAAATCAATGGATTCAAAATAGATCTGCGTGTATTACCCCTTAGGAAGTGAAGTGTTTATTTTAACCGATGTGCAATCTGGAATATTTTCATGGTCTCTTGATTTCGAACAAATCTTTCAGTTTGGCTCAAGTGAAATGCTTGAAAAACCGCGCAAAAGAATAATGTAAAAACAGCTTACCACAATAGCCTAGATTGTTATTCCTCTGCACATTTCACCGCCTCTTCATAAAATTCATAAAAGCCCAAAATTACGTTTCCTAAAACTTCCGCCGGACGACAAACATTGCTTCTCCTTTTAAGAACCGCGCTCGCCCAAGGCCGCGCAGTTAGTTAGTTAAATCAATCTCAGTATAGAAACATATGAGAAAGTTTTTCTATTCTGAGTAATCCCCCCCAAGGGAAACAAGAAATCGATAAAAAACAAACAAACAAGAAATAAAATTACTACGACTACCTTGTTTGTGCGGTCGTTCCTAATATAATTATGGATAACTAAATTAAATAGATAAAAAAGTCATAAAATAATCAGAATTCTGTTTAAGGCTGGTTTTCACTAACGACGCGAGCACACGTGCAAGCACACGCGCAGACACAATAATTTTTATTTCACCGTGAAAACGGCCTTGACGCAGGAAAGTGGATAAGTTTTAAGGCGGACTCCATCAAAAGTTTGAGTAAAAAGTGGACAAAAATCTAGTACCAAGATTATTTGCATCATAATATTTTAAATATATTCTCACAAAAATCATTTCTAGCAACACCGAACGTCGAAAACAAATGTTGAACTTCCTATGAAACCTAAAAGTACTGGTGAAATGGAACTGATGATTAAATTTTTCCTGTGTTTGCATAATTTCTCTGAACTTTGAAATTTATTTTCTCTCGGTCCCACGGAGAATTGTTTTCGGTGTTATTTCAGGTAATTATTGATATCTTTAGCTCAAAGAAAATGTAAAAAGGACTGTAAAATACTTAAATTTATTCTGGTATTGATCTTTGTCCACTAAAAGCTAAAATTGCTCGATTTTCTACCGGATTTCGTCTTAATTACTTTTAAAAGTGGGGTTTTAATCTTTTCTGCAGGTAGCAACCACAGAAAAACATGGAAACCTCGTGCGATAGCATTTTAAATCTTATTGAAATCTGCATGGATAAATGTGGTGCACAAGACATCAAAGGGGAACTGAACATAGTGCGTAAAATTGAACAGCATCTACGAGACATCAAACAGCTGATCCCTGATCGGGCGAAGAGAGCTGGGGGTGAGAGTCAAGGTTTAGAGGACGTTGGAGATGCGTGCAATTCTGTTATCAGCGGAGACTACCTTCCAACGTTAGTGGAAGCTAAATTCTTGGCTAAGATAGTCAACAGCATGAACATCAAGAACGTTCCAGAATCATTACGACCAATATGGATTGAGATTAAGGGCTACGTTGACAAGATTAAAGCGTACACACAAGAGGTCAGTAATGAAGTGAAACAGTTTGACATTCAGGTAAGTCAATAAGGAATGAAATATTAGCAGAATGTAGCCAGACGAAGTTAAAGAGGAGATTGAATTGCAAAAGACAAGAACAGTGTCCTAGGTGTAAACTAGTAGAATTTACCAGTTATCGAATGTCGCTCTTCCTTAAAGTGGCGCTATGACCGAATTTTTACCTCTTGAATTTTTAGGTTTATAATTTCAAGAAAGATTAAAAACGCCGTTTGCCTTTGGCAAATATCTGTTTGGTTCCAGAATTATGTTAGTTCGAAAAATGTGCAAAATATACAAATGAGAGGACTGCTGACGTCATACACTCAACCAAATATTGCATCAAGTTAAGTATATGAATTAAGTTATCACGGTCAATATGAAGCAGAAACCATTGAAACTTGGTAGGCTATTAATTCTACATGTAACACACCTACGGCTGTATAAATTTTAGTTCCAATGGCAACCGACTCTTTTCCTGTCCTCTCCAGCCTGATTTCAATATTTTAGTGATTTTCAGCTCGAAAAGCTTTAAACAAGGCCATGAACTCGTCCTAACCTATTTATATGCTTGCTGAATCATGCAGATCAGCACCATTGACAAAATAATATCAATATCGAGGTTCATTTTGTGGAGTACCTCCAGTAGAATTGTACTGCCAGTAATCAAACATTTCTGATTCAAATTGGCTGAGATATCTTTGTTCCTTTTATTTGAGTTTATGACGTCATCACTTAGCTAATTTGCATATTTTAAAAGCTTGGATATCTCTGGAACAAAAAGAGATATTTGAAAATAGTAAACAGCATTTTTCTTCCCCTACAGACTACTGGTCTACGTTTTAAAATGGCTTAGATAGGAAAGATGCGATTTTCGTCATAGTACCACTTTAGAGAGAAAATGTTCTGTGACTGATCTTCGACTCAATGGAGGTTAAAGCTCGTTTTACACATCTAACAAATGAAAGCAAACTTTTAGCATTGATGATTCTGGTCTTCTCGGCACATATATTATCATGACAATCAAAACTTAGGTGCATCAGTGATTGCATGATTGGTTGTACCAGTCCGGCGCAATATATCTTTTGGCCAAGAATAAGCTAAGATAAAAACGATCGTCCTCTTCTCGCTCGTTATGAGAAAGACAGAGCTGTCGTTCAAGGCCCGGTTGTTCGAAAGCCGATTAGCGCTAACCCACGATTAAATCATCCTAATCGACGGAATAAAATTATCCTTCGATTAAATTCTGTTCCTCGATGCTCGATTAGGACTATCCAGGGATTAAACTAAGGGTTAAATTTAACACACCTAGCGAGGTGGATTAACTCACTAATCGGATGAAAAAGCAGACAAACAAATCAAAATGGTTTTAAGGCCGGGCCCGGGAAGGAAAGAAAAGCAATTCGGGCTACCTGGCGACTTTTGCAGTATTCTGCAACAAATTTCCCACTTAAAATTCATAACGACATGTCTATGTTGATACCAGAAATCAAAAAAATGTGTGGTATTTAATTCACTTATTTCCACACCTTAACCTTTCCATTGATTGCCTTCTCACTTCTAGCAATTCAGCTCCCAGATGCTGACATTTAAAAACAACACTCCAACTGATTGGAATCAAACTTAGCACACGCCCTCAAGTACGCGTTGCGGACCTATTTTTCTTAAATCTTCACACGTGCAAAGATCAGTATAGTCATAGTCATAGTCATGGTCATAGCAATTTTTCTTGGACAATTCTGTCCAAGGAGTAAAGGTTCAATGGGGTTAACCCTATGTGAAGCACCAACCCGTAAGACAAGGTCAGACCACAACTCCGGGAGCCACATGCCCTACTCTCTTCGATAAGTGTGTGGGTTCTTTTACGTCCCCTGCAAACCATGCAACACTGAAGATGCAGGAGACGGGGGCTATGGTTTATAATCCTTATCCGAGAAGACTTGAAAGTTTAACCATTTGCAGGTGTAATTGCATTTAAGGCAGCACATTCTCCTCAGTTATTTTAAGACTCTGAGAGTTGGTCCGGTCTGAGGCTCGAACCCTCAACCCCTTCCCAGCTGTCTAGCGCTCTACCAACTGAACTAACCAGACGGCGCTTTTTCTACCATTGTTATGGTTACATAATGAATCGCACCTTTCGCAGCGAAAGCGAATTTGGTTGGTATTTTATTGTTTTAATTTAGTAAATAAAACATTACATGCCCACTTGGAGATGCGGGAACGAGTGAAGTATTTTTTATCACTCGAAGAGAAATTTCATATCTCGCTCCGCGCGGTCATCTAATATCCCTTATTTTTCTCATATTTTACCTTCGGAACTGTTTTGTTTATTCTTGATGATTTCACTTTTTAAATACTGCTTTAATAACTTTTATCCATGCAGTTGGAGGGTCTTAAGAAGAAACAATACGAAATCTCTGGACCGGAAAAGATTGCCATGAAAACGACGACCCTGAAGGTTGAAGGGGATTTAAAGATATGTAGAGGTTATCAAAAGCAAGCAGAAGAAGCCCTAAAACGACTCGAAGCAGACACAAGCTCTTATCTTGAAAGACAGAAAAAAGAAAATTGGGTCAAGTTTATATCCCTTGCCGTGGTTGGTGTTGGAGGTGAGTCTGAATCAACAATTAATACAGCTTTAACGTGCATCATCGAATTACGATAAACGCGGGGAGTTTGGAGAGCACAGGGGCGACAGCAATTAACTCCAGCTTCTTAAGTGCTCTCCAAGCTTTCTAAGGGCCTGTTTATAAGGAGGGAGGGTTACCCTAGCAAGCAGGTTAACCCTAACTGGAGAGCAAAAGATAGCCCGGGTTTTCAAGCAAAATTTCACAGAAAGGGTAATCCTACAACCCGGGACAACTTAATGCGCGGTTATACTCAAAGGGTCTGGAAACAAGTAAAAAGTTTACCCGGGTAGGCGCCTTAACCCTACCTGGAGTGTTGACAAGGGAAAAAGTTAACACGCCTACCAAGGTAACCCTAGCTCGCGGATAGGGTAACTCGCCTACCCGGGTAACCCTGGATGCCTTGTAAACACGACGAAGAAAAAAAGAGGAAATGTGTGAGTGCTAGGGTAACCCGTTTGCTGGGGTAACTCTCTCCTTGTAACCGAACCCTAAGTAAATCATAACTCGATGATCATTATGCACAGCTTACACCATGAATCAGTGGTTTTAACAATTAGATTTATCCAAGCGCAAAAGCGGAGCTTCAGGGCCGAATTAAGCTAACCTCCTAAGCCAACGCAGGATAAGCGAGATTTTTGATTTGAGTTTTCTCAGTTTTCTGTTTATATTGTTTGGCCTTCTGTTTTGAGTTTGAGTAATCTCAAACTACACAAATGAAAAACAAGAGTAATGAAAAACATTTATATAGAAGGAAAAATTAAACTTCGATTAATTTTTAATCCTGGTTAAGGGATAACCGGCTTCCGAACTACTAGGCCTTAATTACAACAAGTTTATCTGATATTTGCCCGCGATCCAATCGAAAAACCAGTACTTGGTCAGCGATCAACTTGACAACTTGACAGTGAGCTCTAAACCTGAGCCCGCGATATGGTCACCTGATACTGGTCAGCGGATACCTTGCTGTGACAGGTGTCAATTGACCATAACAGCGATGTCCAATATTAAAGATGTACGCTGTAAACCAAGGCTGCATGACTTGGCACTAGCTGGAGTATGGGCGCCATGTTGTGCGGCGTCGTCTTTGGGTGCACGATCCATGCCGCTAGCCATGTTGACCATGAAAAAAGAGTTGCATAGTTTCCTATATCTATGCATGCATGTGGTTTTGTTCCTATTGTTATGGTGCTCCGCCTGGTGGCCCTTGGGGCCGCCGGAGCTCCGCTATAAAATTGCCAACCGAAATAAATATTTATCGTGTGGAGAAGTTAGCTTTGCTTACGCCTTGATCGAGCACCATTGGATTATGTCAAGCGTCCAGGGGCACGCAACTGATCCCTCCCTTGAAATATTTGTTCCCGGCCGACTTCATGCTAGCTGGGAAACCCAAGGTCACACACCTCCTTCACCTAAGCCTTCACCGAAATCGTGGTATTTCTCGTGTCCCTGCTTGTATGGGTAAATTTTTTCGGTGTGTACCAAAACCCTCCACGCGAACCCCTCTTGCCCCCACCCCACCCTCTTTATCTCCCCCCGTCCCTCCCTCTAAAAGAAGGTGCCACAATGGACCTGGAGCCACATCCAAAATATGTTTAGTGAGTGTAAACCAGGGTGAGGCGCAATGAACTGTTATTAACAAAATATCCTTTATTCTTAACTGAGCTAGTTTGTCAGCCGTTTTATACACTTTGATTTTGTCATTGACAGCTGGTGCTATCGCGGGTGTGGCTACAGCGGTAGGGCTAGCCACTAAAGCTGTTGCGACTACTGCAGCTGGTACAGTTGCCGCGTATGGCGCCGTAGGCGGCTTCGGAGGCGGCTTCATACTCGGAGGAACATCCCGATATGTTAACGCAAGATCATTTTCTCGTGAGTATAAGGAAATTAAAAATGAAACCAACAAGCTTCGTTCTGCCTTAAATAACCTACAAGCCCAACAAGAGGAACTGCAGGAAATAAACAAAACAAATGAAAGAATAATAAATGAACTCCCCCTTGTATCAAAATAGATATTCTGTACTATTAGCGTATATTCGAAGGTTACGACTCATTTACAGTCCGAACAGCTTAGACCTTCTTGCCTGGAAAGAATGAATGAAAAATGTACTGGAGGTTTGAATCTATTACTCTTTTCAAACTGTGTTCAAGCTTCCTCTATTTAAATCTGATTCAAGTGAGTCAAAACTTTCTGTCAAACAGGAATATAGATTGCCTTAATGTGTGGCTTGTCTCGCTGTGCAAATAAAAATTTGTATAATCTGATCTCCTCAAATGAATAAATTATAACTAAGATGGCTCAAAATAGTAATATTTCCGTGAGACGCCTAGGCTCTAGCGCGCACTTCAGCGCGAGGCATCACGCGATCACCCAAGGGGTCACGAGAAAACGCGCGAGATTAAAGTTTGCAAAACTCAAAACAAATATGGCGGCCCGAGGCCTGCTTTGTAAAACTTTCTTTCCGCCAAGTTTAGTGAGCTGTTTGCGTTATCAGGTACTTTTACCTCCAAAACCATGCAATTTTCAGGCAATTTCAAAGTAAAAACATTCTTTCAAACCGCTGTGCTGGAACGTAAACAAATTTGATGTTGCAATCGATTGTACCGGCTATTAACCTAAAAAACAACAGGAAAAAAAAAAATACTCTTCAGTTTTTCATCGTCCTTTCTACTTAGTCAGTCTCACCTTCGGGTATTTATGGAACTCTTCTTCTACCTGTTATGCTTCTCATTTTACAACAGCGAAAAAGAAAACACTACTCGCGTTTATTCGCGTGGAATTGTGGGCTTTACTGATCAGCGGACCGCCTTCAAGCGTGCGCAAAGTGCGTTCTTGCAAAGTCGAGATTTTAATTTGCATGCAGAACGCGCGCGAAAAATACCTTATCCACAAAGGTAGTATCTCAAAACTGATCCGGTGATCCCACTTTTTTAATGCAAAAATTATTCAACAGCAAAAGCGCAATACTTGTGCGAATTTGTGAAAAAGAACTGTGGAGTGGAATTTCCGCCTCCAACTTGGAAATTTCCATTTTTGTTAATTTAAGAAAATTCTACTCCACAGAAATTTTTTTATAATTTTGCTTATGGCCTGTTTTTCTTTTGTGTGTAATAATAATATTTCTATAAAAAAAATATGGGGTAACCGGCTCAGTTTTTAAGACAGATGCAATTGATGGCATAAAAAGGGGGTCAGGTTTGTTGCTATGCAACAGGACAGTGCAGCCTTAATTTATGACTTAAACGCAATGAAAGGAACACTGGAGAGTTACCTTAAAAAATGGCTCAGTCATTCAAAACAGTACAGTTCCAAGAAAAATCGCACCTAGCTCTATAGGTCTCAAAAAAACAGAAAACTGTTTTGACCCACCTTAAAATCCTGGCACTCGTCACCTAACTTGCTAGCTCTTCTTCGACTCAAGGAACATAAAATATTATTTTAATTAAGCGTCCTTTATTTAGTGTTTGTAGAGGCGATAGGCCCAGAAAAGCCAGTTGCGAGAACAGTAAAACGCTGACGTCAGACGTCATTAGTCATGATTTGCAAATATAGGGACAGCCATATTTGACTAAAAGGCAGAATTTAATTATCTGATTTCCATCTAAGATGCTGAAGTTTGAAACAAAGAATGAAGTTAATTTTCATTTCTTACATCAGTGAGGAAGTCGGGCAGTTGACCTTAGTTTATTGACTAATTAAGACAGTGAAAAAATTTCAGTTTGTCTTTGTGAGTGAACGGCCTTTTCTCGATTAAATGTCAGACCTGGAGTAAACGATGAGCCCCAAATAAATGCTGGCTCGGCGTTTATCTGAAACTAAATGTTATATACTAGGTAAATGATTCTCGTCGATGCAATCAGTGAACCAATCCTGTGCTGATTAGACTGGGTGCAAATAGACTAATCAAGTATGATACCTAAACGGAAAGTTTTTACAAAACGCTGACGTCAGACGTCATTAGTCATGATTTTCAACTTCAGCTGCTGCCATTTTAGGAATTTTAAATGTTTTTATTTGTTGGAAGGATATCCGTCAATATAACTGTAGACAAAATACTCGGTAAGCTGCGCTCTAACTCGTTCTCTTTCGCTTTTCACCATTGATTTTATAGCCCTTCTCATTGGGGCTGCAGTCTCTGTTCCCCTCATCTTCTTGGTGTTGAAAAGATGGTTCACTGAGTGGCAATTCTGCATCGAGTTGTTGTCAATTCACCGTAATTACAAAGATCTAATTAATGAAAGCCAAAGCATACGTTACAGCTTGAATAATGGTTCAAGGAAATAAAATCAAGTTTAAATAAATCCCCTAATAACGAAGCCAATTACAAGTCTGATCTGACACTTTGTAGCATTTTGCAGCCGCTCTTTGTAATGTTTATTGTACTGTTGTGTTTTCAAGAATATGTTTTCCTCCATTAACAAATACATGTACAACACTTTTAATTGTTTAAAAAGCTAATAATCACATTTAAAAAGGTTAATTTTGCCTCTGGTTTTAATTTTGAATATAAGTTACCAGTTTGCTATTTGTAGGAGAAAGGATTGAATTATACGTAGTTTCTTTTATTCCATTTAATCGTAGAGTAAATTCTTTTAGAACAGGTCGCTATACTATGCGAGACGACCTTTTAGCTCTTTAGGGTAAGGCCGGGTAAACGTATTTCAGATTTAAGGCCTTATTTCACTTATAGGAAAAAGGACATGATGATGTATTTCAAATTTGCCTTGCAACAAGATAGAGTTTCAACCCTTTCAGTGCCAAGTGTGATCCACAGTTATTTTCTCATTACCTTATCAACACATTACCAAAAAGACAGGTGACGAGAATAAAGAAATGATCATAGTCTTGTTGTGCTGTGGTAGCAAATTTTGTAAACTAATTTGAACAGTTATAGTTGTCCGACGTTTCCATGTTGCTGACATCATTATCAAGGTAAAAATGACAGTTTTATCACGGTGTGAATATAAATTAGTGGAACTGATATAATAGACATTAGCTTGTGATGTCACATATTCTAAATAGTTTCGCGCGCGGATAGAGTCATTTTTACCTCGATAACGATATCAGCAACATCGTAACGACGGACAACCATCATTTTATTATTTCGATTGAAGTTTTTCAGTAAACCGCTACTTTATAAAGAAACGTATATCTGATATGTAGACCAGTTATAGAGCATGCGTAGAAGCATATATATAAGATGTAGCTGCGAAGTATATATACATGTACTGACAATATGCAGAGAATTAATTCTGGGGTAGGTTTCTTCAAACAGCTAAAAAAAGGTTTAGTAAGTTCCCTCTGATTTCTCCCATTTCCTTTCTAGGACTAACTCTCAAAGACAAAATTTTTTTAGCGCCTAAAATTTCCTCAGACTTATTCTCTACCACTATCTTCGGTACAATGGCGCGAGGTGCAACTTTCATTCACAAATTTATCCTAAATTATACTGATAGTCTAAATATAGGGCTCTTTAAAGGCTTTAACTAAGAAGGTAGAGACTTTTGAAACTTTTGTTATTGCATTAGTGTATGATGTTATGTGGATATATCCAGAGTTTTAAACCTTTTATATAGGATACTTTAACCGTTTTTAGCTTATTAGGAACATGTTTATCGGTAATAAAAATGTTCTGTTGAGCATAATATTTACAAGTGCCTTAATTTTCTGTGTGTTATAGGGATGAGCATCGAGAACAACGCACGCCAAAAAGATATTGCGAGCACTTAGGTCAATTAAAATTCTACCCCTCTTTCAATTTGAACTGAACTGAAGAAGTTGCGATAGTGTGCCCACAGTGCCAGCGGCAGTCAAAACGGGAATGACTAGATTAAAGTCTTTTTCTTCCTAGCAAACAAAACTAAATGAAGACATGATTGATCATCGCAGTTATGCACACAACTTAAGAAGTTGTGAAATTAGAAAAAAATTCAGGCTTCAACGGGATTCAACCCACGACCTCTGCGATACCGGTATACTAAAGGCAACGCAAAAGTTATTTTGGCCAATTCTTAGAATTCTGGGTTTAATTTCATGACAAACAATTAATAGATCGTTTTCACTGTCACGCAATAAAAAAAGAAATCGAAAACCATTCAGTGGATAAAGTCAAGAAATTGTGATCTTATAGGAAATAGATAAAGAAGACACTTATCCAAGTCTTAGGTTTTTGCGTTTTCCAAGACTGCAGATATTTATCGAAATATTTCGCATAAATTTACAGAGCCCAGTATGAAAACGCCATGTTGGTGCACCTCTGTGGTGCACCAATATGGCGGCCGGAAAATAGAGTAAAAACATCTGGAACTTACTTTGGCTATCTAGGCGACTAATTATCTGTACTGAACGAACAAACATTTACATAAGAACTTTTCCTAATGATCTAAGGCCCAGTTCAGACGTCGTGCTTCTGCCGTGCCGAACTAAATTGCAATTTGGTTCGACTGTAGCACGACAGGAAATCAACTCTGATTCAGACGTCGTGCCAGAGTCGAATCAAATCCAGGGTTTACTGAAGCCTCGTAACAATTCTCCTCCTAACTCCCCGAGGGAACGAAATCTCGCCAAAACACATTGACATAATTTGTGTATTTAGTTTGGCGCGACAGAAGCACGACGTTTGAATCGCTGCCGTGCCAGAGTCGTGTAGCACGGCAGAGCTTGTCGAACTTAATTGCTTGCCGAACTTAATTCAAAAGTTTGATTCAGACGCCGTGCTTCTGCCGTGCTTTTGTCGAACTTAATTCCTGAATTTAGTTCGGCACGGCAGAAGCACGACGTCTGAACTGGGCCTAACTTCTAAAAAAGCCAAAAATCATGAGATAGGTATATATTTTTCGACAAGTGCGATTGTAGCTTTGTGTCACGCACCGCCATAACTCTGAAATTCAAAATACGCTGGTTTTTAAAACGAAACACACTATTGCCGGTTTTCATGTGACGTCATCAATTTCCAAAATAAGAAATTACCAATCCTTGTGAAGTTTTAGTTTCATCTGATGTAAGACCCTCTAATAACTTGACGTTTTGCAACGTTTAAACCCGATAGGGTTCTTCATTATGTAATGGAGCACGCCGGAATTTCCAAGTTTATGCGTTGCGTGACATTAAATGGCGGCTTGATAAGGCTGTCGAGTAAGTCAAAAGATGAGTTATTGCCCAACTTTTTACTAACTCAACAGTTCTTGCTCTAGACAAAGTATTAATTTCAATGTATCGGAGCTCTAGAGTAATAATGTTTCGCTTCAATGGCAAAACTCAATGACAGATGTTTCTGTTACTTAACGGCCGCCATGTTTGTGTCCCTCCGAGGGGCACAAACATGGCGACACCATACAAAGCTCTATAAATTTGAGTGAAACACTTTTCCGAATAACGCCCGGATGGAAAACCGTATAGACTTAAAACTTAGTGAGGTTATTTATATATCAATCATCTTTCATATCTCAGCTTCTTGACTTAATTCATTGAATGGTTACGATTTTTATTTTTGATGGCGTGACACTGCAAACCAGCCATTGAGCTGTAACTTTGAAAACAGATATAAATATACCCCCTATTATGCCTGATGGGGATAAAAACTTTGGTGGCTCTTTTGTTTTCGATTTATGCTGCCCGTTGTCGTAAGGCAAACGAGTTGCTGAATGTGGGCGAGCTAGGTTTGGCGCTGCAGTTAATGGTTTCTGGCATTTTAAATCAACGCGGTCTCCAGCGAGAAAGCTGGTCCGACTTCAATGCCATTCCCGGTTGACATACATGTCACGTCAGGGCAGTACATCTTCTCCCAACTGCTAGTTGGTAAATTTATATTTCAGAAGCACCAGCCGTATGCAAGACGTGCTTTGAACAATCTAACCTCAAAGGATGTGACTAGAGAAATCAACAAGTGTGTTGAGAAATCGACAACCCAAAAGAACATTTCTTTCAATGCATATTTGATAATGTTGCTAGCCTGCGTAGCAGTCTTTTCCGTTTCCTTTCAGGCAAGCGGGAGTCGCGCGAGGGCACGGGGACAGAGGTAACAAAAAATTAGTGGCAGGGGGGAGGGGCAGGGAAGGAAAGGAAAAGGCTGCTGCTGAGCCCAGACATTTTACCGGACGCCCCTAATTGCTTTCGCTCCCTAGGGGCGTCAATTGTCACGTCAACTGTCACACGAGACCCAATCATATTGACTTCCGGTAAAATAAAAGCCGTTAATATATTGAATGAACTACAGGCAAAACAGTCCTTATACTGGCCCATGATCACAACATGTACTGTAACTATAAACACATATGGACCACAAAGAAGCCAACACAAGTAGTAACAATTTTTATTTGTAATTTGACCTGAAGATGGAAGTTTTGCACTTAATCAGAATTATAAACAATTATTCGATGAGGTTTTTGTGATATCCAGAATAATCAAGGTCGAGGTAGGGGTTATCAGCCGAAGCCGAACTACGACTGCGGCCAGGCTTCTGTGGAATATTGTCTCCTGCTTTAAAAATGCGAGGAACTCTTGCTCCAACACGTTTTCAGCGGACGAGAATAACAATTGAAACTTCCCCGCACCCACGTCTTCAAGCGAAGCTTCGGGAAGAGAATTCGCTGTCAAACCCATTGATCTTGCTACTGCTATCTGGTCGTCCATTAAGCTTCGAAGAGGACAGATAACTAAAATACAGGCCGAGTCTTTCGACATATACTCTTTAACTATGGAAGAATTGAAATGTGGCACTTTTGCCGAAACCAGTTGGTAAAACCGCCAGAACATCTTTTCCGTTGAGGAGGCTCTTAACGGCAGCCACTTGCTCTGGTTTTAGATTAATTGATTTCCCACTCTGCGAGAAACCTTTAGCAGTTTCCTGAAGAGCAAATTCGAAAGAATTATCTTCGACTACGGCCATATTTGATCTGATCTCAGCTCTGGAATCGTCGTGATCATTGCGCTGGATCTATTGACAAGCTGTTGACATTGATCGTTTTGATTGTCGCGCGATTGACCAATCGTTATGCCTAATTGCCTCCCGTTCGTGGAGAACCGGCGTTCGGTGAAATGTACAATGGGCTCAGCAGCAGGCTTTTCCTTTCCTCCCCACCCCCTCCCCCCCGTTCCTAACCTTTTACTCTCGCCCCATGCGTTCGCGCAACTTCCCCTTGGCTCTCGCTTTCTCCTGCTAATATTAAGAGGAAACGGAAAAGACTGCTACGCAGGCTTTAATGTTGCACGCCCTCAAATATTATGCATCGGACCATGACGTAACGAATTCGAAGATAGGAAATATGGTTGTCAATAGTTTTGCCCCTGAATTTAAATTGAACAGAAGCTCAAAATCTTGGTGAATAGCGGCAGAATATTCTGCTACTATTTACCTCGATTTCAAAGAATAATCAGTTAAATATGAAATGACATAAAAAATTGTTGGCAAAGGTGGAGAAAGCCAGAGAGATGAACTCAAACCGTAGAGGAACAAGAGTGCTTAAGGTTGGAGAAGACTGGGATGAGTTAAAGAGCTCATACCGTGACTTTCTTTCACTGTAAAGAAAAGTTATATGCTTTGAAATTACAATTACCAATGCAATTACTAGTTTGTTCTCAAACGATAGAAACAGTAACACAAGTATTTAAAAATGTTTTCTTTAATTCATGTCAAAAGTCAAACCCTGGCCAGTGGGCAACCTTCACGATGCATTTTATCGATTAAAAGCCGCATAAGTCGCATAATGGTAGCCTTATGCCCCGTCCACACTACACCGGAGAAATTTGAAAACGCAGCTTTATTTCTATGGTTAGGCCCTCCGTCCACTCTAATCCGTCACGAAAACAGAGCTTTAAATTTTCGAAAACGCTCCTCAAACCGTCCGGAGGCAGGCTTTGCCGGGCTACAGTCAAAACGGAGTTTTTCGAAAACAATGGCGTAACGATAATCACGTGATATCCCTGCCCGAGTTTTACTTAAACAAAAATCCAAAAGAGCCGGTGACGGTTGCGTTTTCAAATGTGGACGGAGCCTCAGCCTACTCCAGGCTCTCGGTCAGTGGGGACAATCCAAAAAGCGGGCGGGCGACGAGCGGGATCAGCGCTCTCCTTTTCCCTCCCAGACCCCGCTCGTCGCTCCTTTCCCTTGTCCAATTACAGCAGAATCATGCTAACGTTTTAATTTAATGATTGCTTTCTCCACATTCTGTTGGGGTTATTTACAGTAAAATCAATGTTTACTTTGATGTTTGTTCGTCAAGTTTCTATCGGTTTCTCCGCCTCGCCTAATTAATCATTACAGTAAAATCAAGCCGACAGCTAATTTCAAAGCTTGTTTTTCAACTTGCTATTGTTAGTATACCTCGCCTAATTACTTAACTACATTAAATTCAAGCCGACAATTTATTTAATGCTTGTTTTCCAATTCTCCATTGGTTCATGTGCCTCGACTAATTACTCCATTACGCTAAAATCAAGTCGACAGTTCATTTTAATGCTTGTTTTCCAATTTTCGATTGGTTCATCTGCCTCGCCTAATTACCTCATCACACTAAAATCAAGCCGACAATTGTTATTTTAATGCTTGTTAAGTTTTCCAATATTCTATTGCCGTCATCTACCTTGTCTAATTGCCTCATTACAGTAAAATCAAGCCAACTGCCCATTTAAATCATTTGGTTTCTCAATTTTCTAGTGTTTTTCCGCCTCTCCTTTTTATTACCTAATTACGGTAAAATCAAGCCGACAGCTAATTTTAAAGCTTGTTTTTCAACTTCCTATTGTTAGTGTGCTGCGCCTAATTACTTAATTACATTGAAATCAAGCCGACAGTTTATTTTAAGACTTGTTTTCCAATTTTCTATTGGTTCATCTACTTCGCCTAATTACCTCATTACACTAAAATCAAGCCAACTGCCCATTTATATCACTTGGTTTCTCAATTTTCTAGAGTTGTTTTGCCCCTCCTTATTACCTAATTACAGTAAAATCAAGCCGACAGCTAATTTTAAAGCTTGTTTTTCAACTTTCTATTGTTAGTATGCTTCGACTAATTACTTAATTACATTGAAATCAAGCCGACAGTTTATTTTAAGACTTGTTTTTCAATTTCTGTTGTCCGTCTGCCCCATTTCAGTAAAATCAAGCGTGTAAATCTCTGTTTTAATTTGTGTTTTTGATTTTCCTTTGTAAATACCGCTAGCGCTACACTGGTACATTTTGCCCACTAACGCACTTCGGATTTTCCAAACGAATTTTCTCCCTTTGATTTCATTTTTATTGTTTTTCCCATTCTTATTTGTCTCTTGCGTCATACCTCGTATAATTACATGGGAGTAAAGCATCTCGGACGCTTTCCATTCGACCAAAAATTTCTTTTGAAATTCCGGTCAAAAAGCTCCACACGTTTGGTCACATCACCATACCATATATAGTTAACAATACCCTGCCTGTGTTTCTGACTCCTGATTGGACCGTTGGTAGCGAGGCTCCTTTGTAGTAATGCTATAAAAGACACGGCCTCACCTTCCGTTCAACATTCAAACAAGATTCACAGAAAAAGTGATATCAAGTTACCAGCGAGTAATCTCCATACGAAGGCGAAATGAACGCGTCGGCAAAAACTGTTTCTTCCCCTTCAGCGAAGGAATATGGACAGACAACGCACAACGAGGGAGAGGAATCTCATGAACGAGAAACTATGCTGGACAAGCAAATGGCTAAGCTTGTTTCTAATGATGTAATGGAAGCCATGGCTAAACTGACCTTTGAAGAAAAGCGGTCACTCTATCTGGATATTTTCAAGCCTCTTGATTTCTACGAGCTGCTGTTTGACAGATGCTCCAAGAACGAAGACTAATGCCAGCCAGCAACACAAAATTAGCCTGAAAGTATTTGAATTGTAAAACCGTAACATATTTCCAGGAACCAGAGCTTTATTACGTAACCTGAACAATATTACGTAACTTGAACTTTAATTCGTAAACCTTACTGCAAAACTGGACATTCTGGCCAAAGTCCAGTGCATTATCTTTTAAAAATTATACCTTAGTACATGAAATTTTCGCGACACGTTTATTTCGCGATTTTGCTGAGGTGCGCATATTTTGCGACACTTAATTTCGCGATTTTGGAAAATCTTTGAATCACTTTAACTTTACGTTTTTGAGTAACACACAATTTATTTCCTTAGCAGTGTTACTTAACACTGCTTTAAAAGTATACCGACTTTTTCAAAGGTACAATAACGTCAAAATTAACAAAAACGCAGCGGTGGGACAGTAACTCCGCATAATGTGAGTCGCTTAATTTTGGTGTCATGTTATGTTCGCTTCACTGGGTACTTCGTTCCGTATTGTCACTGTGAAATTTGTACTTGACTAGCCTTCTTCCATTTTAGATTAGCAAAGACAGAAATAAAGGTTTTTTTTCATACGTAGAAGTTGTCTCTCTGACGATTTAGTATTTTTTTACCTGATGTGTCCCACCAACCTCGTTCCCAGGGTCTTTCATCTTCCTGTCTCTCGCTTCGGTAGAGCGGGAACATGAAAGACCCTGGGAACGACGTTGATGTGTCCCTAAAGGAGAAAATGCTTAATTACGTAGGGGATGTTTTGTAGTTGTATGCGCGTGATTAGAAAGAATACTTCAAATTGGCGTCCATCTACAGAACAACGGTCTGAAATGAATTTAGCTTGACGGTAACTTGACACCAAAAGGTGTGCTGAATGTGGAGACAGATAAGCGAAATACTTGAATAAAATACTATTTTATTACAGGTAGAAGATGTCATTTACATGCGGTATCTCCTTTATAATTAAGCGGAAGGTTCCCTAGGACCCCTAGTATTGTACAAGATGTCACAACCCTTGTGGACGTTCTTCACCACCCTTGTAAGTGCAAAAGGTTTTCTTCATATCCGGTACCGCAAAGCCGTATAGAGCAGAAGCCTGGTTTAAAGTGGAGCTGTTGCTGATTACAGCCTGACCCGGTCTCAAGCCTCACGTGTTCACTATGTTGAAGTCAGCTTTGACGTCATCAAGTTTAAGAAACTGCAATCTTGCCAGGATGCCGCCATTTTCCTCGCACAAATCAGCCACGGTGGCGATTGCGATGTCTATCATACCTGAGAAAGAAGGATTCAGGTTAAATTCCTGCTGGTGTCATACGCTGATATTTGTATTGAAGATTCGATTGCTGATGAGTGAATTCCACGTTAACTTTCAACTGGAAATATCAGAGCTTTCAGCAATTGGAGTGGTATCGGCTCTCATGAAGATGAAAGTTGACCAAAGAATTCCCCAGTGAGGTGACGGTTTTCCACGAATCCCGTAACATTTATGACAAAAATATTAATCTGATATCGTCTCTGATCATATTTAACTACAACACACGCCAGGAAGCCCTACATCAGGTTTCCAAGGCCTGTCACGGGCACTTTCCAAAAGTTACCGGGTCAAGAGCGCTTTCCGAAGGTTGTCCCGACATAAACACTCTACGATAGATGTTACGTTACGAGCACTTTGAAAACGTTGCCCAAAGTTTCCGCAATTAAGTGAAAATACGTCATTAAAACCAAGTAAACCACCGCTTCAGTGTCAAGATGACCTGATAATAGGACTGTTTCCAAATCCATACTGTAAAACAACTAAAAAGCAATAATAGGACCTATACCTGCCGCCAGCGCCCACGTGATCTGTTCCAGCCCCGACTGCCGGTCAGTACTGGAGGGGAACCGTCTACTGATGACAGGAAACACTTTGTATTTGCTTATCTCATGTAACTGACTTATCTTAGCGGAAATCGATATACCAACTTTTTCTCTCTAAAAGTAATTTGACATTGTACAGTTTGACATGTCAGTTCAGTCATATTATTTAATCTTTTTCGACAGATTCGTCGTTTTTCCAGTTTTGGTCTATTGAGCCATTTCGCAAACTTAGCACCTTTTAGTTCAATTTTGTTTGTTTTCTTTTCTGACTCTCAATCTATTACTTTTCAAGGCGACGGATTCAAATGGAGACATTAATGACGTCAAGTGGCGTGATAACCAACCTAGAAAAGGTAATACATAAAACCCATTAAAGGGTAACGTTCGGGCATGTAGTCCATTTGCCGGTGGTCATTACTTCCCAGTTGGCTTAACTCTTTAATTAAAGTTATTATCACTCCTTGTTATTTACTTTTTCGTGCTGATAATTTGATGAACGATTTGTCGGCATTTTATACACAAATGACCCCCCGGCTGTGGAGATGAGCTATATCTGGACCGTGTGCCCTTTTTGCTTGTAACGTGCTGCGATTTTGCTCCAGAAATAACTCTGCCAATTCGTCTCATGGGAAAAAGTTGGTAAAAGGCTTCCCGTATCTGTTTGGCTGAGACTCTCAGCATAATTTGCATAGTTTATGATGCTGCATGCCCTCAAAATTGTGCATTGGACCATGACGTCACGGATTCGAAGGTAGGAAATATGGATGCCAATAGTTTATTTTTTAAACAAAAAATAATGATATATAAACATTCGCCAGTATTTTTGCCCCTAAAAGTTAATTGAACAGAAGCTCAGAAATTTTAGGTAAAAAGGAAAGCGAGAAAATCGTTACTGTCGTCAGTAGTAAAGTACTCATAGTTGATAACCCCCTGGGGTGGAGTCTGTCACGTGTCTTCCTTGATAAAACGAGCTGAAACATCAACTAAGCAGTAACTCTTTCCGGAGAAGGACTGTTTTGGTAGTCCGTTTTTATTATGACAAAGTTTTACTTACGTTTCTAAAAAGCTCGTTTCCTGACTGACCAAAACCAAGCGACCGGCGTGGATTTTAATACTTTCGCTTCATTTTCAATCATATCTCATAAACACTCTTTAATACAGGAGCACCCAACGAAAACGTTCGCTAAAAATGCACCATTCCACGTATTACAGACAAATATAATGCAAAAAGACCGTTTTGTTTGTTTATCCACGTTGCTGGGAAATACTTTAGCTGTTCAGCATGAAGGTTAGCATGTATGAAGCTTCCCAGCTAACTGATCGCATGAATATAACTTCTTGCGTTTGCCTAGAAGCAAAGTAAATGGGTTTTTGGTCAGCGGATATTGCAACAAACCACTTTCCCTTGTGTTAAACTGACAATGAAAAGTACAGTATTATGAATATAATCTGACCCGCTATTTGGATCGTGTCTCCGCCAGACTAAGTTTTAAAATGTCCATGAGTCGATTTTTCAAGAAAAGAAAACAGTTTCTGATATTCAATTTCTAAGGAGAAAGGCTACATAAAATCACGAGTTTCCCAGTCAGCGGGAATTCCACAAAACGCAGCCGTTGGGTGCCCCTGTCTTAAGTGGTCAATTTCCAAATGAGATTGTCATCTCGGTCCAATCTGTTGATATCCATTAACTAAGTAAGAATGTTTTTCCTGTATCTGGTGGTTTACTAAGCAGTTTAAAGGCCCAAAGAATTTCTGTTAGTATGATACCCATCAGCAAATAAATTATAAGCCATTTATCTGATTTATAACAAGGGATTGGCGCACAGTTAAGCCGGATGGAAGAGAATGCCAGTCTCTGACATGAAATGAAACCTGATCTGGTGAAACTAACTTTGACTTAAGGAAGTTAGAAGACTCTTTATTTCACCTTAAACCAGAAATCCCTTAGAAAAATGCTGGTGTCAAAAAGAAGGCAAAAGGCTGTCTTACTACATCAAGATTGTGGAATAAGAAGGTTTCACATTAAATGGTTTGGTTGTGAAAGATAATTATAAGTAATCGTGTGACTGAGAGTGCAGTTAGGATGTACACTGCGAGTGATCCTTAGAACTTCTCTCGAAATTGCACAAGTCTTAAGTCGAGGGCAATTTGAAGAGCTTACAAATATCGCGAGTAGTGCAGATCCTTACGAACTTTTACAGGATTACTTATTCTCACAAAGCCCAATTACAATGCCCTGTTTTTCTCAGTCAAAATAAAGGAGGTATTTTCTGTGCCTTTTACTAGAAATCCCTTAGCCTGTGGGCAGGCTCCGGCTGGAAGGGTCTGAACGCGGCTGGATGGACCGAGAAGAAACTGGCTGAGAGTGAAGTTGCCTCCTCTCTTTTCTCTCCTCCCTCTTGCCGCTTTCTCTTTGCTCCATCCTCGAATGGAGAGCCTGTTCGCAACCAAGAACGGTCTTGAGCTAATACTGGTGACACATGGCTGCTTTAGTCAACCACGGTTGTGGAACGAAGTTTCGCAATAAATGGTATAGTTGAAAAATCAAACTGATCAAGTTATTTAGTCCAGCAACAAGTGTAACACTTGGCTCGGTGGACACAAATACAGCGAGAACTGATTTATAAGAGATTTTGTCATTTAATCGGTTGACTCTGCTTCTTACTATATTTCATAGCCCGGGGAGGGGGCGGGGGGGGGGGGGGAGCTTGACGTTCATGCGAAAAGTCGGGGATGCTCGTCCGTCTCGCTTAGAGGTGGACCTTGTCAAATGGGGGTTCCCCCCCCCCCGACCCTTTTGTAATTACTTTGTTTTACATATATAGGTTTTATAAACCCAGAATGTCATTTCAAAAGGCCCTTTATTGGCTGTCCTCACCGTTCCATGCCGCACATACACTCTATAAGTGAATATTTTATAAGAATATCGAGGCCGAAATTTGCGAAATGTTAAGAATATTTTAAGAATACACCCGAGGTTGAGATTTTGAAAAGAATGTAATTTTGTGTGTTGAAAATTTATCAGTACAATACAATTATCTGTTTTTAACTAAACCGTATAAAATTAGCACTGTACTAGCCGTGCGTTCGACGCTAATACCTTATGTGTGTCGTATCAGGCTTTACTGCCTTAAGTCTGGCTACAAAATTACTTCAACGACATTAAGGTCAGTGAAACGGAAATTTCATACGCTATAATCTAAGAATATTCATAAGAATTCGAATATTTTCAGCCTAAAATCGGTCGAAAAATAAGACTACGCTATTTCTTTTTTATAAGAATATATTTTAAAGAAATCTCGAGGCTGAAATTTGCGAAATTTTAGGAATATTTTAAGAATAACCCGGAGGCTGATATTTTGAAGAGAATATAATTTTTTGCGTTGAAAATTTGTAAATGCAATACAAATATATGATTTTAACTTAACTGTACTACCTTAGTGTAAATGGCATAACTAGCCAAAAAAAACAGCACCAGCTGTATGTTCGATACTGACAATATTTCTGCAAGAGGTTATCTGTGTCATCTTCAGTCTGGCTCCAAAATTACTTCAACGCCATCAAAGTCATGATAGGACAGATAATCCGACGTTGTTTCCGACGTAGTCCACTTTGTACTTCTGTAATCTAAGAATATTCTCAAGAATATTCCCAAGAATATATACACAAGAATATATTCTCAAGAATATATTCTCAGCCCAAAATCGGCGGAAAAATAGGAATTTTGAGCCTGGGCTGAAAAAACAATATTCTTTTATATAAATAGAGTGTAATTTAAGCTGGAGTTCTGTTTTCGGCTCAATTAAGTCCAAGGAGGATACTACAATATTAAATCAGGCTATCACAGACCTGTTGGCTGCTTGATATTGTCCCACTGACTTGAAGTACACCTCTTGACGGCAAGCTATCTCTTTTCACTCTTAGTATTAGTCATATTAGATATGCCCAGTTATAATGGGTGCACATAAGGTCCATATGGTACATTGCCGTGACGGATCAGTTTAAGTTGGACCCCTCTGAATCCACCAACGAGACCACAGGTAGAACATATGGTCCGTATGGTACATTGCCGTAACGGATGGATTCAAATCGGGCCTCGCTGAACCCACCAACGAGACTAAATTAGATAAATCTAAACGGTCGGTGCGATGTTCGTTCTTTGTGATCGAAAGTGCCACATTAAGGACATGTGGACCTGTTTGCCAGAGATCAGAAAGGCACGGGAAAACAAGCGGAATAAAAAACTTTTTTTTTTTTACTGTAAACATGATTATGCAGGGCCGTGCGCAAAATTTACATCAGGTAAACATACAATGGTCAATGAGGCATTGTCAGGTTAATTTATTTAATAAGCAAAATGGACATGTGATTAGTGAAACGTATTGCCAGTTTGCAATTCCAACAGTTCCACTTCATTTGCTGCCACAATGAGCGATGGAGGTTGAAATTGGGGCATAAGAAGACCCTCTGAGTTGAGCTCAGATTTCTACAATAAAGCTGGTTTGTGGTAAAACAGTTCAAGCCGAGATTGCCAAGCTCTAAGCTCTAAGTTCTTGAGAGGGCGCTTGTCTTATCTGTAGTCAAAATATTCATATCTTTCTGTCATATCGGTTCAGTGTGGTCGTGGCTGATCACATGTCGCACGCGTGGCGCCCGGTTTAGCGAAAAATAACCTTTCACCGCGAGATTTATATTTGCTTTTTAAACAGCCTCTCGACCAATCATATCAATCCATATGATGTCGGCATTCAAGCCTTGATGACTTAATTGTGTCGAATTCAAATTAAATTTGCGACAAAAAAGAACATAATAACTGACCAAATTCGTATACCTCCACACAAAGTCAATTATTTTCATTAGCCGGTGACCCTTGGGCTATCTTATCAATTTTCTCAGCAAGGGCGTTAAAAAATAGTATCCATTGTCGGTAATGATATACGGAAATAGATTTTCACTTTAAATAAGCGTCCAAGGATAACACTCATCCTTTGTCAAAACTGACCTTTACATTCGAGTTTTGCACAATGGGTCCCGCTCCAAGCAGATGCCTTACTTTATTTGAGCCGATTAACACCTCCTTCGCTATATTAAATTCAATTAACCTGACCTGAGTCTTGCAGGATCAAAACCACCGATCACAACTGCACCATCAAATGTGTTTTCTAAATCAAGTGTTGAACACAGCATAAAGCGATTCCGGAGAAACAGGCCCAACGGAACACAAAGAGCACTCGCTTAAAACGTGCCGTAATAAATTACTGTCTTTATTGACACGAAGAGAATAGCGTGATAATAGCCGATAAATAGATAAGGGTTCAATGGGGTGTAAACAATTTGTTCGCATATTTATACCTCAATTCTTCCCTCTTGAGACCATTTGAACCTTGATCGCAAACTAGCGAGTTGCAACGGAGAACAGAAATCTACGTGTGCAGTTCTTTGACATTATGAGCATGGCTTTTTCGTTCGAGGACCTCCTATCAGCTGGACAGATTTTGTTCCTTTGCTTTCTGGTGTGTGCATTCCTGACTGGAAAAGCCATATGGCAGCATTCTTTTTGCAAGTTGCCTCCAGGACCCTGGGGCATCCCTGTAATAGGTGAGAATTTTTTTTTAACATTCCTTCGTTTAGAAATTTCACGTTTTCGCGAGGTAATTTTTCTTCCCTCATCCTATCCTTGGGCCGCAATGTTTTGGAGTTTTGCTTGTTTTAAACAGTTTCGTACTTATTTTGATGCTTAAAGTCAGTAATAACTACTAATTTGCTAGCGAACTCACGTGCGTTAAATGCGCAAAGTTGGCAAAATCTCAGTTTTAGAGCAGAGTCAGCAAATTGAAGTTGTGCGCTTTCTCGAGTTTATCGGACTCTAACATAAAAGACCCCCTTTGGAAATAATATTGTGCCTGTCCGTGATTTCGCCGAGTACTGTACGTTATTACCTTGTGTTATTTCGTAAGGCTCTGTTTCAAGGGCTTTATTGAAATCACCTTTATCTAAACAAATCGGATTTGTTTGATTCTACAATTTTAAGGAAAATGCAGAGAATGTGAAATCAGGGGAACAACATTTTCCTTGCCCAAAAGAACCAATAGCTGTAAATCCACGAGAATGGATTCTTTGTTCTCCAAATCAACGAGAAAACTGCACAATCATGAATAATTATGGCGCCGTACCCAGTTGCATGACAAGAGCGTACCAACAAGAAGAATATTGCGTGTTCTCGGCCGATAGGTGACGAAGCTCTGTTTATTTTGAACGTTTCTTACATAAGGAAAAACCAAATAATGTCAGACTCTCCGCTAACTGAGAACCAACACAGAACCCAACAGTGTTTTGTTTTTTCTTCTTCTTCGTCTTCCTGATCAAGAACCGCCAGTTTTTTAGTTGTTGTTTTTAAACAGCTCTTAGGCATAAGCCAATTATTCTTTATTGAACATTTTATGGAACCGGGAATCATTGAACGGAAGGTCTGATCAACAGAAAGAAAAGAAACATTCAAGTCTAATGGTTTACCAAACTTCAGATTATTCAAAAAAAGGTGGGTCATCCAAAAATTTTCTTATCAAGATGTGAACGAAAACAACGAAAAGTACTTGAAGTCGTTACTGGATCTCTCGGCAAAGTTCCTTGTAGCAATTCGATATATTTTGGAGCCGTTTCTAGCAACCAGAAAATTTTTCATTGTCTCAATTTCTGCACTCAGTAAACAAAACTGGACTTTGACACCAAATCACTCATTGGGATTAGTTCCGGCAAAGGACATAATGTGTTTGAAACAAATTCCTTTAACGTTGATTTGTCGAGCTGATGATTTTTAAAACGTAGTTAAAAACGCTTTATGCCGCGCGACTGATTGGAACTTTGTTTAGCTCAAGGTTAGCAAAACTGTCGATTATTTGATTGGCTTCGACTACGTAGTGATTTGGCTTGAATCACGTAATGTGCGTGGGCTCGGCCAGCTTGTGGGCTAACGGCAGGTAAAGAATGAGGCACGTGCTCAAGCCACAGCCCCCTGAACAAAACCAGTTGACCTTCTTTGGCTAATGAGCTGCGCATCCCGATTGAAAAAGCCGACTATAGTCGATCAGAATACTCTTACAAAACTGTTTAGTATGCAGTGCCATGATCACAGCCTACTCTAGCTCGCTCGATTGCGTGCCAATCGCCCGGGTCAGTTGGCTTAAAATATTCCGGCTGTCAGTCTTGACAATAAAGATACTGAGACACGTTCATACGCAAATGCTTGAGAAATGAAAGGATTTTATTTTTACAGAGGCAGTATTTATAATAATAGCTGTCAAGTATGCGCTACATGTCATGATTAAATCCAAGAACTTAATTAGTTAATCAGCATTGATGTAACATTGCAATAAGTTTACACAATTTATATTTTCAAACGGAATACGGGTGCAATAACCTTTGAGAACCAGCAATGCAACCAGATAAGGCTTTCCGGGGTAGACATTTTCCCGGCATTTAGAATCTGACTTTCATGCATGTGTATATCAGCTCTTACTAGCGCGTTCAGTGCGATGGAATGTAATCAATAAAACTACGAACATATCCCGTGAAATGTTGAGGTAATAAAATCCCACTTCAGAAGATAATAGCTTTTTTTAGTGTGAGAAAAGATCACAGCAAGTTTTCCACGCTATGAAATGTCCTGTTCGGTGAATGTGTTCGAACTTAACTTAATAAAATTCTACGCAAAACTGGACATCTGATTTATTTCAAGTTCTATATTTATGGTCTATGGAATCCGCGAAAAAGCATTCGTTTCGTCTTGCTGTTAGTATACACTTAGGGTAACAATTACTGTACTCAATTTGATAGTAACAACTAGAAACAATAAACTATTAGCATGGTAACAGAGATAATTTCATGCCGATTTAAAATGAAATTTGCCAATCGGCTCCAATTCGTATTCAGAACTGCACCATCAAATGTGTTTTCTAAATCAAGTGTTGAACACAGCATAAAGCGATTCCGGAGAAACAGGCCCAACGGAACACAAAGAGCACTCGCTGAAAACGTGCCGTAATAAATTACTGTCTTTATTGACACGAAGAGAATAGCGTGATAATAGCCGATAAATAGATAAGGGTTCAATGGGGTGTAAACAATTTGTTCGCATATTTATACCTCAATTCTTCCCTCTTGAGACCATTTGAACCTTGATCGCAAACTAGCGAGTTGCAGCGGAGAACAGAAATCTACGTGTGCAGTTCTTTGACATTGTGAGCATGGCTTTTTCGTTCGAGAACCTCCTATCAGCTGGACAGATTTTGTTCCTTTGCTTTCTGGTGTGTGCATTCCTGACTGGAAAAGCCATATGGCAGCATTCTTTTTGCAAGTTGCCTCCAGGACCCTGGGGCATCCCTGTAATAGGTGGGAATTTTTTTTTTTAACATTCCTTCGTTTAGAAATTTCACGTTTTCGCGAGGTAATTTTTCTTCCCTCATCCTATCCTTGGGCCGCAATGTTTTGGAGTTTTGCTTGTTTTAAACAGTTTCGTACTTATTTTGATGCTTAAAGTCAGTAAAAACTACTTATTTGCTAGCGAACTCACGTGCGTTAAATGCGCAAAGTTGGCAAAATCTCAGTTTTAGAGCAGAGTCAGCAAATTGAAGTTGTGCGCTTTCTCGAGTTTATCGGACTCTAATATAAAAGACCCCCTTTGGAAATAATATTGTGCCTGTCCGTGATTTCGCCGAGTACTGTACGTTATTACCTTGTGTTATTTCGTAAGGCTCTGTTTCAAGGGCTTTATTGAAATCACCTTTATCTAAACAAATCGGATTTGTTTGATTCTACAATTTTAAGGAAAATGCAGAGAATGTGAAATCAGGGGAACAACATTTTCCTTGCCCAAAAGAACCAATAGCTGTAAATCCACGAGAATGGATTCTTTGTTCTCCAAATCAACGAGAAAACTGCACAATCATGAATAATTATGGCGCCGTACCCAGTTGCATGACAAGAGCGTACCAACAAGAAGAATATTGCGTGTTCTCGGCCGATAGGTGACGAAGCTCTGTTTATTTTGAGCGTTTCTTACATAAGAAAAAAACAAATAATGTCAGACTCCCGGCTAACTGAGAACCAACACAGAACCTAACAGTGTTTTTTTCTTCTTCTTCTTCTTCTTCGTCTTCCTGATCAAGAACCGCCAGTTTTTAGTTGTTGTTTTTAAACAGCTCTTAGGCATAAGCCAATTATTCTTTATTGAACATTTTATGGAACCGGGAATCATTGAACGGAAGGTCTGATCAACAGAAACTGAGAAAAGAAACATATAAGTCTAATGGTTTACCAAACTTCAGATTATTCAAAAAAGGTGGGTCATCCAAAAATTTTCTTATCAAGATGTGAACGAAAACAACGAAAAGTACTTGAAGTCGTTACTGAATCTCTCGGCAAAGTTCCTTGTAGCAATTCAATATATTTTGGAGCCGTTTCTAGCAACCAGAAAATTTTTCATTGTCTCATTTTCTGCACTCAGTAAACAAAACTGGACTTTGACACCAAATCACTCATTGGGATTAGTTCCGGCAAAGGACATAATGTGTTTGAAACAAATTCCTTCAACGTTGATTTGTCGAGTTGATGACTTTTAAAACGTAGTAAAAAAGACGCTTTATGCCGCGCGATTGATTGGAACTTTGTTTAGCTCAAGGTTAGCAAAACTGTCGATTATTTGATTGGCTTCGACTACGTAGTGATTTGGCTTGAATCACGTAATGTGCGTGGGCTCGGCCAGCTTGTGGGCTAACGGCAGGTAAAGAATGAGGCACGTGCTCAAGCCACAGCCCCCTGAACAAAACCAGTTGACCTTCTTTGGCTAATGAGCTGCGCATCCCGATTGAAAAAGCCGACTATAGTCGATCAGAATACTCTTACAAAACTGTTTAGTATGCAGTGCCATGATCACAGCCTACTCTAGCTCGCTCGATTGCGTGCCAATCGCCCGGGTCAGTTGGCTTAAAATATTCCGGCTGTCAGTCTTGACAATAAAGATACTGAGACACGTTCATACGCAAATGCTTGAGAAATGAAAGGATTTTATTTTTACAGAGGCAGTATTTATAATAATAGCTGTCAAGTATGCGCTACATGTCATGATTAAATCCAAGAACTTAATTAGTTAATCAGCATTGATGTAACATTGCAATAAGTTTAAACAATTTATATCAGTTTTCAAACGGAATACGGGTGCAATAACCTTTGAGAACCGGCAGTGCAACCAGATAAGGCTTTCCGGGGTAGACATTTTTCCGGCATTTAGAATCTGACTTTCATGCATGTATATATCAGCTCTTTAGTATGAGAAAAAATCACAGCAAGTTTTCCACGCTATGAAATGTCCTGTTCGGTGAATGTGTTCGAACTTTACTTAATAAAATTCTACGCAAAACTGGACATTTGATCTATTTCAAGTTCTATCTTTATCAGGTTTATAGAATCCGCGAAAAAGCTTTCTTTTCGTGTTGCTGTTAGTATACACTTAGGGAAACAATTACTTTACTCAATTTGATAGTAACAACTAGAAACAATAAACTATTAGCATGGTAACAGAGATTATTTCATGCCGATTTAAAGTGAAAGTTTTCAATCGGCTTCAATTCGCATGGAGCATTTTTCTGCACCGATTATCGAACGACCAACCGAGAATTTGGATTTGCCGCTCTAAAGTTTACGTTAGATTTTATGCTTAACCCTACAGGCCCGCAAAAATTGTTCATTCGACTCTGATGATAGCTCACTGACACTTCTGTCTCTGTCCTGCTAATCATTTTCTCGTGTAGTTTCACTCTAAACGGTTCGCTTATTCTCTCAACAGGAGCATCTTTCCGCCTGGGAGAGAACCCGCATCTTGATCTCACCAAGATGGCACAGAAGTACGGAGACGTGTTCAGCCTGATGCTTGGAAACCGCTTGGTGGTGGTACTCAACGGAGTCGATGCTATACAAGAGGCCATGGTAAAGCATTCCAAAGCCTTTGCTGGCAGACCACAGCTGCACACCTTTAAACTTGCCAATCCTGGGGGAAACAGTCTTACCCTCACTGATTACTCACCCCAATGGCGACTATCTCGCAAGATCAGCGTCGCTGCGATCCAGAACTTTGCCAAGAATACAGACGCCTTGGAAGAGAAACTGCTGCAGGAATCTCAACGAATGGTCCACTGCTTCAAGCTACAGAAAGATAAACCCGTTGATGCTCTTATAACTCTGAAGTTGGCCACGGCTAACATCATACTAGGTGCGCTATTCAGCATCAATGGCTCCTACGACGACGAAGGCCTTCGTGGACTTCTCCAGCTGGCAGACGGCTACAGTGATGCTGTGAACGGTAGCAGCCATGTTGATTTCTTGCCGCTCCTGAAGTACCTGCCCAATAAAGCGCTCTCAAAGCTTGAATTTTTATTGAAGGCCTTTAACGATGTCACCACCAAGATGTTTTTGGAAAACAAGCAAACCTACACTGAAGGGCAGGTTCGCAACATCGCAGATAGCTTCATCAGCGTTGTCGAGAAAGAAACCATGAAAGAGACGGAGAATCGTCCTGCTGGAGAGGATACCCTTAATATGGCTCCTCTGCTAAGCGATGAACAGATTGTTGTAGCCATGATGGATCTCTTTGGCGCTGGCTTTGAAACAACTTCCGCCACCATATACTGGGGTCTAGCTTACCTCATGAAATATCCCGACATCCAATGCCAGCTGCACGAAGAGTTGGATCACGTGATCGGTCGACAACGACTTCCGACCCTGGCAGACATAACTTCACTTCCTTTGCTACAAGCCACAGTCTACGAGCTACTGAGGGTTACAAGCCTCGCTCCTCTCTCCGTCCCTCGCTCCACGACCACCGAGACCAAAATTCGGGACTTCACAATCCCTAAAGACACCATGGTTTTCGTTAACTTGTGGTCGGTACATCGCGATCCAACAACTTGGAATGACCCGGATGTTTTCAACCCAAGGCGTTTCTTGAATGGAGCTGGTGAGGTGCTCGATCCCAAGTCCCTAGGAGGATTCCTACCATTTTCCATGGGCCGTCGAAAGTGTCCCGGTGAACCTCTGGCTTTGAAATCACTTTCTGTGTTCCTTGCAGCACTGCTCCACAGCTTTCGATTTTCGCAGGAAGGATTGCCAGCCGAGTATCAAGGCATTGATCTACAGGGAAAATGCGGCCTTACTTTGGCGCCAAAACCTTTTTATGTTCGAATCGAGGAACGGCTATAAGAACACAAAAATGACTGATCAGAAATGATCCAAATAATATATCGATCGCACACGTGGAACAATGTCGAGTCATCCCAATGGGATTAATTTCTTTTGGCAAAGAGCAGTGTAGAAAATGTTTAGTAAGTTGAGCTATTATGAGACTCGAACTTTACCGAGTTTTACAAATAAGAATTGTGACTTGATTATTAGACTCTGCATTTATCCTCAGTGCTATCAAATAATAAAAAGCAATTTGCGTATGAAATTGATTTTGTGTACTGTGTAATCAGTTCAAAATTTTTATAGCTAATAAAACACTTTATCACATATTTATTTTTTTCACGCAATGAAGCAAATCTTACGATCGAAGTGTAGAATGCTCGACTTAAGTAGGCCGAGGATACTAGAAAACTGGAATTAATCTTTAAAGTGTAAATCAAACTGTAAACAAATTTGAATTGATTAAAAGTTACTTTGTCATAACAACTTGATTGTTGAATTGTTTTTTGTGTGTGTGAAATCTCTTTGCAAAGGCTGTCGTTCAAGGCGCGATTAAGGGTTGCTGACAGTCTGAGGAATTAAACTAATCTAGTTTCCTTGCTATAGCAATTAATGCTTTTTACCTATTTATTGATTGATCGCGATGAACAGTTGAAGGAAAACTTTCTGTGCTTTCAGCAAGATCATAAAGCAGCGCTTTCCACTAATTTCTACTAATGTTAAGTTACGTTCATCAAATTAAAAGTGAACGGAACTAACAGAAATTCATACTGGTGTTAAATGAAAGCTTGAATTTCAACAGAGTGGAGACGTCATTAGTCTTTAAGGAAACTGTTGGGGCTGCGTTGGTGGGCAACTGAAACACTTAACTATAGTATTTCACGTATTTATCAAGCTGACGATAACCGCCGTAACGGGTTTGTGAAGCTGATATTTTGATAGTAATCCCTTGGTTAGCCAGGGCTGACGTTCGAATTGTGGGCTTCACAACCCGGGGAGGGGACTCCCATATGGAGTGAACGGGGATGCTCGTCGGAAATTTTGAATTTAACCCCTATCAGTACCTAAAAGAGACCAATCTGGGTGTGGCCGAAGCTTATGCAGACCCCTAAAAGAGACCACTTCATAAAACAGACAAATAAAAGGTACAGTGACATTTAATGATGGCGAATTTGTTTATATGAATTGAGTAAATATAAAGAATCAAAATTCTTTCTGTTTTGTTATTTCTTCGCGTGCAGCCCTTAACGAGACTTTGACGGCTAAAAATAATAACATTTTGCCCAGAAAACCCTAAGCGAGACCAAAATCCGAAATTTACACCCCTAAGCGAGACGACGAGCATCCCCGTCCATTCCATATGGGAGTCCCCCCCCCCCCGGGCTTCACAAATTCGCTACAACGGTTAAACTCCCTCTATCAACGTCAAGTTGATAAATTCCCTGGCAGAGATATTTTACTTCTTGTTTCTGCTACCGAAGCGCGAAAATAAATGCTGAAAAATACCGGCTTGCGTATGGGATTCCAACACCCATGTCGTACATCGATACCCGCGTTGCAGATGGGAAGTACAGAGAGCGAATATATACCCTAATACTGTATTCGAGTGTAACTATAGTACTGCGACAGAGAAATATAGTACATGAAAGATCATAGTGACTATGAACACATTTTGGACATTTTAAGCTGTTGGGAAAATTAAGCCGGCTGAAAAATTCCGACTTGACAATTTTGTGAGTTCGTAATATGCCAGACGTTAAGGTTTAAAGGCAAGCAGCATAAAGAAATATTTAAGAAACTAGGAGTAATAGCTAGTAGATGAGGGAGTGCGTTCGATACGTTGTGTGACTGCGGTATGAAGAGGAATGTAATTATTGCTTTGTGCTTCGATGTGCATGGGGTCTTGACTTTTACAGTGTAAATTAAAACTCAAGATCTCCGGGATATGACCTAAATAATTCTTTGACTCGTAGAATCGGTAAATTTATGTTTATGTTGTGGCAAATCTGACCATTTGCCGTCGGCGAGCTGCATAACTCGGAGCGCGCAAGACTTGTCTTGTTCGAACAAGCCATGCTTTGACTGTAGGTGTGAGCCAGGTTTTGTTTCATTCATGACGCAACAGTTGTTTGCGGTCAATCGTGACCGGGTTGATAACACAGGAGTCGTACAAAAATAAATGTTAGCTTCTGGAAAAGCTTAGGACACTTGATTTGAGAAAAGATAAATTCCTTAATTGTTAATGACATCCACACCAAAGACAATTCATGCACGCTACTTGCTTTGAAAATAAACGTACGCGTGACTTGCACGTGTGCTGGGGACGTCTTTCGCCCACGAAAAAAAATTCTTCGTGGGGGGATGTGGGTGACAAAATGTGAACTGCTCGAGAAAATCTCGTTTTTTCTTATTTAGGTGAGACACACGTTCTCGTTCCTCTCGGACACAATTAAGAATATTGAAACAAAACATATTGGAACTGTGGTAGAAGTCGTAAAGAGACTGCTACACAAAAGATCCGTACTTATGCACGCAATGTAGAGTTGTCAAAATACATGTAAAGCTTTATAATGGCTTGATTTTGGTTCGTGCCTAAGGGCGTATTTTGGGGGGAGGATCCCGACTAGGATCCATAATCCAAAATCACACCGATGAATCCTTGCATGAGTTCCTTCATGCACCATGATGCGACATGTCCTGGGTTCGTTTCGTTTTTGTACATCGAATAGTCATGGCAACAGCACTATGGGTGTCATTTTGTTTCTTTTGTGATGTACATTCGTGCCAAGTTTCAAGAACACTGCTTCAATATCTCCTGAGATATTGTTTATTTGGTATTTTACCAAGTTAGTGGCAAACCTTATGACGTCATCACTGATCTAATTTGCAGAATAGGAAAACGTCAATATCTCTAAAACGAAAAAAGATATCCCAAAAAGAAAAACGCCATTCTTCTGTATTTTGAAAGGCCTTTCAAGTAAGCAGAAATTATTTTTCATGTCATATACACTTTAATGTTTTGCTACCTTAGAAAACTGTTGTTTCTGTTGTGACGATCCCCTGAATGTTACAGTAATATTTGTACGCCAGAAGAACGATTCTAAGTCAGTCAAGTGTCGCAAAAGCTTTGATCTTAATCGTCGACAGAACAAGAAGGATACTAGTCCAAAAGAACGCCGGAGAAGGAATATTGTTTGTTTGATTTTCATTGCTGCGCCAATAGATCCGTCTGGGTCTATTTCCTTGGTTTTCAACCGAATAAGTATTGTGATAATAGGTTTTTGGCCTGGGAAAGCACTTCTGTAAAAACCTGGGAAACTCTCTTGCTGCGGGGATCAGTACCGGATCTGTTACAGGGAATTACCTTGAGAGACGTCAACAGCACTCAGAACTTAGGTCCAACGATATCGTTTTAATCCAAGAACACAACCAAAATGCAATCGGAACATAACCGGAATGCAGCCAGAATGTAACCAAAGAATATTTCACCAGGCACGACTATTTAAGCCGAAAGCGCAATTCTAAAGGATTAGGTAAAGCTGTTAAAAATTCTTAACTAAATATTATCTAATACATTTCAGAAAGCTCGATTGGCTCTAACGGAATTCAACGTTTACAAGATTAATAACTTTCAAAACAACACAGGTAGATAACAGTTTAACAAAAGACTATCGCAGGTAGCAATTACAGTTGAACGCTTATTACAGTTATGATCCTACAACAAACTTGAGGTGTCCATTACGGTCAATGAACTGGAACAGTAACCTGTAACTCAGAAATGCAAAACGAACTAACACAAATATATCTATGTTGGATTTCTATATTTTCCGACAGCGAAAGCGAATATGTAAAACGTACTTAATTATCTAATTCTCTCTCCTCACAGTATACCACTTATACTATGAAGGGTCTTAAGTGTTTTTGTCCCTCGAAGTCAAAGTTACATACATTATATTGATATATATTACCTTGTACAGACCATGCTACAGCAAAAAATTAATGCTTTCCTGCTTTCCTCGAACATTGCATTGACAGGCTATGACAGGCTGTCATCTCACGCCACTACTGGGCTGTCACGTGATAGTTTATAAAGGAGACTGGAAACACTGACGGCCCTAAAAAGGTATATTTCGCTGAGAGTCGACTTTAAATATAAGAAACTGAGACGAAGGCAATTACAAATGAGCTTAGAGTGGTCCAATATCATTATCTCCATTGAAGTAAGATATCTACGGGTCATTCGTCTTTAGGAGTTGCCCTCTGTAAATTTCAACTATGGCCATTTGGACCAGAAAAAATCAAATTCCTCAAACTTTCTCAGATGAATGGCCTGGATAAGTGATTCACAAAAATACAACTTTCAGTTCAATTCGATTCGTATTTTAGCGCTGGGGCCACCATCTTGGTTTTGCCCCTCTGAGAGGGCTTTCAGCGGCCATTTTAGGGCACATTTTTAACAATTTGCCATACAAAGAAAACGATATAAAACCGGGTAAAAACCCTTTGTTCGAGACAAGCAAATGTTTCTTGTTACATTGAGAGGCTGTTTTGGCAATTTGATCATCACCTGATTTTTTTACAGAATTTTAAATTTCTTCCCTTTCGGACTACTCATGAAGCGCCATAAAAAAGGCGAAGTTTAAAGGAAAATATCGCCAAAAGTACAGCACTTGAGATCCCAAAACTACCCTCCACTTAAAGAGCAATGTCTCACCTGTAAAACCATGCAATAAAATTTTGGGACAGTTAAAACTGTAAAATGTTAGAAGAAGAAGTTTAAGCTGTTGTTTTGTCAGCAAAGACCGCCGTCCCAATTAGCATGATAACGTGAAAATAACGATACACAGAGAAAATAATGATATATTCCACTTACCTCGCGACATGTCGACAACTGGATGTTCCACGATGCTTCATGTTATATTTCCAGTATGTTTCAGCCACATTTTCGATGATTAGTGTACGAAATCACTCTCAGACATCGCCACGGTTACGCAGATTTCAACTCTCCGAAGCCCGCTTCATAACATCTATCAATATTATTTGTCTTTCGTCTCATAAGCCGCCGTTTACAAGAAGTTTAACACTTTGCTGAGATCCTAACTGTCCCAGAAGTCTATTAGCAGCCTTTAAAATCCTCCACTTAATCGAGGATTCTCATCAAGAACTCGTTTAAGCTCAGTTCTGTTTTGATCTGTTGTGCACCCGCCATTATTCCACAGATTGCGTTACATTTGACATTTGTTTTCGAAAATACCATTCAAAGGTCCTGAAGCGCTTTAGTTTTTTCGAAATCGAGGAAAGTTTGAAAATCGCCATTTTAGCTGCCTGACGCCGCCGAAAGTGGCCGAAAATTGTGCATTTTCTTTTCGCTCGTACAGATCAACGCGATGATATCTACCAATATACTTTGGGTAGCTCATAGTGCATGTCTTGCTGTTTCTAAAGCATTAATTTGATTGGTATAGGCTCCAAGTTTAATGATATTTTAGGCCGATAAAAGTACCTTCATCGAAGCTCGTGGGCGAAATGGCTAATTTTAGCTAATTTCAATACCATCAAAAGCCCACTGGTACATTGAATTTGAAGTCGAAACTAAAATTTTCTGAAAGCCCATACTCTATATTATGTTGTGTGAAAGTCTCTTCCGCGGCCCGAAAAAACTAACCCGTCGAGAGACATAAACGTGTGGTACATTTTTGTAAATTCGTCATTCGCGAAACCAACATGGAACTTGGCCAGCTACCTTCGTCAAGAACAAAAATAAGCGAATGGAAACCTTTTTCGTCAATAAGGATACTTGTAATCTGTTTTTTTTTTCCTTTTAGATTGACCACATGATTAACTTTTGCAAACATTTGCAGTTAAATCAAAATAGACGCTGCTTTTGGTACATTTTAATGTTATGCAAATATATTTCGATCGCCGGCACGTGCATATCGCCCGAAACTGATTTTCCTTCTGCCTTCTGTATGTTTCTTTTTGAAGGTTACAACTGTAGCACACATTATTCGTTCAATATAGGCAGTTTTAACTTTTGTGGAACACCCATGGCCACAACCAAACTTGACTTCAAGTAAAAAAAACATTTTGAAACGTGAAGTTTGAGTAAACAATCGATTACAGGTACATCCGTCATGTTTGGCGTAAATATTCGAACACAACCATTTCATGTAAACAGGTACACTCTACTTTAAAAACAACCGTCTCATCGCAGCATTTCTTGAAATCCTGGTCTGAGACCAGGTAATGCCGATAACAAAGCGCGAGCAGTTGACGAAACTTCATGATCCTGTCGAAACGTACTTGTGGAATGAGCAAGATGATTCAAGCTTTGTATTTCTTACTGTTACGTATATGGGTTGTCTTACCATATTTGGAGTAAACATGTGCGTTCTAGTTCTATGTAGCTTACATGAAGTACGCATTAAACGAGTTGAGTTGCATTGCAAATGGCGTCTTGTCGTGCCATCCGTAACATGGTGTCAGAAGTGTTTTGTTGATCTTATGGCGAGCTGCAGTGCTCAAGATTACGTCTTCTGGTTGATATTCAGTCAAAGCAGTTACTGAAGCGAAACGAAGCGACAATTCCTTGATTTACGGTACGTACAGCGAATTTCAACATCGACCACGTGCGTTGAAACGCAGCGAAACGATGTCAGACACCGAACAAGATCCTCCACCACCAGCTCCACCGCAAGCTCCACAGCCTACTCCGCCGCCTCAAGTCCTCAGTTTTCCTTCAATTTTTCCAGTACCAAGCGCTATGGTTTGTCGTGGAGATATCACGAGCAACTGGGAATTTTTTAAGCAACAATGGCAAGATTATGAGGTAGCAACGGGTTTGGATCAGAAGAGTCAATCGATCCGATTAGCAACCTTCCGTTCTGTTATGGGAAAGGAGTGTCTGCAAATTTTCCTGAATCTGAATTTTGGCACCGAAGTACTGACGATAACTTCAGCATTGAAGGCGCTGGAAAACTATTTCCTACCAAAGAGAAATGTCGTCTATGAGAGGTATGTCTTTAACTCTTGCATTCAAGTACCCGAAGAAACTGTTGATTGCTATGTCAATAGATTAAGAAAACTCGCAGCATCGTGTCAGTTTGGAGCACTTGCAGAAGAAATGATACGTGACAGGCTAGTTATTGGAATACAAGATAAGGGTACGAAAGCTAGATTGCTCAGAGAGAAAGATTTGTCTTTGGATAAAGCTCTTGACATGTGTAAATCAAGTGAAATAACGAATAAGCAGCTAAAGTCGATTCAAAAGGATGAGAAACAAAACAATGAGAAACTGAACTTAGTTCATGTGAAGCGTAAACCGATGCAAGGCAAGATGCCTTCTCATCCGAAGAAACCACCAAATCCAAAGAAACCTGACAGAAAATGGAAATGTAAATATTGTGGCCAACAAAAGAAGCATGCCAAGCAGACAGAATGTCCAGCTTATGGTCAACAATGTCGCAATTGTAAAAGAATGAACCACTTCGCCAAAGTGTGTCAGGCAGGCAAAGAGAAGGTTCATGTCGCTGAAGTGGCAGAAGGTTACGAGTCTGAGGAATCATTATTGAAGATAGAAGAAATTACTGCAATTAATGGTAGTGGTAAACAGTTGACATCCAGTATTACCTTTGTGATAGAAGAGCAGTACAAAGAGCAACTAGTATGTCAGTTGGACACTGGTGCAACTTGTAATGTGATCAGTCACAGAAATTTAGTTCAGCTGTTGCAGAATGGTGATCCCCCCTTGTCTAAGTCCAATGCCCAGCTAAAGCTATTTGATGGTAGCTTGATGAAGCCTGTAGGTGAGACCACACTCACAGCAGAGAGAAGGGGCAAGCGTCTGGACCTGAGATTCCAAGTTGTTGATAGTTCTAACAAACCCCTCTTATCGGCTGAGGCTTGTGAGCAGTTGGGACTTCTCAAAGTGGATATAGATCCTGAAGAGTCCATTCATGTCCTGAAAAGCAGTAGTAACCTGACCAGAGATCAGATTCTTGTTCAGTACAAAGATGTTTTTGAAGGGTTAGGCCATATTGGTGATACAACCATTATCACAGACCCCAGCGTAAAACCAGTGCAGCATTCTCCGCGCCGAGTGCCAGTTCCCCTGCGTGATAAGGTCAAGGCCAAACTTGATGATCTGGAAAGGAAAGGAATCGTGGAGAAAGTCACAGTACCGACCGACTGGATTAGCAGTATGGTGGTTGTCGCAACACCAAATAAGATTAGGATTTGTTTGGATCCTAAAGATCTTAACAAGGCAGTCATCCGTCCAAAGTACCAAATGCCTACTCTAGATGAGTTGTTGCCCAAGCTTAGCAATGCCAAAGTGTTTAGTACCTTAGATGCTAAAGATGGGTTTTACCAGGTTGGCTTAGATGAGAGCAGCAGTCTCAAGACAACATTCTGGACTCCCTTTGGGCGTTACAAGTATTTGAGGCTACCCTTTGGTATCAACCTGGCTCCAGAAGAGTTCGAATGCAAATTGCATGAGAAGCTTGATAGTCTTCCCGGTGTAGAAGTGATAAGAGATGACATATTGGTCATGGGCTATGGAGAAAATGATGAAGAAGCAAATCGAAATCATGATGAGAACTTGATTCGTCTGCTAGAGCAAGCTCGAAAAGCCAATCTGCGTCTAAACAGCAGCAAGTTGAACCTCAAGAAGTCTGAAGTCAGATTCATGGGACACTTGATCACCAAAGATGGGTTACAGCCAGATCCTGAGAAAGTGAAGGCAGTTCAGGAAATGCCAAGGCCTACATCCAAGAAGGAACTCCTGAGTCTCTTAGGATTCGTTAATTACTTGGCAAAGTTTCTCCCTAGGTTATCAGAGGTCGCCCAGCCACTGAGAGAGATGACAGCAAAGGATGCAAAGTTCATCTGGTCCCAGCATCATGAGACAGCATTCCAGGAAGTGCGAGAGCTTGTAGTCAAACACCCTGTGCTCAAGTATTATGACTTTCAAGAAGAAGTCACAGTGCAATGTGATGCGAGTGAATACGGGTTAGGAGCAGCTTTATTACAAAACGGCCAGCCAGTTGCTTTTGCTTCACGGTCCCTATCACAGACTGAGAGGCAATACGCTCAAATCGAGAAAGAGTGTTTAGCGATTGTCTTCTCCTGCGAAAGGTTCAGTCAATACCTCGCCGGTCGTAAAAAGATAACGGTTGAGTCAGATCACAAACCCTTACAGTCCATTTTCCAGAAGTCAATCCTCTCTGCTCCATGTCGACTACAAAGAATGATGTTGAGGCTACAGCGCTTTAACCTAGAGGTTAAGTACAAGCCAGGTGCACAGATGTATGTTGCCGATCACTTGTCTCGAGCCTCGCTTGCTGTCAAGAAGGAGATGACAGACAACTTTCAAGTTTTCGCTCTTGAACTTGAAACACTTACTCCCTTTGATTCCATCAAAGTGGCTCCAGAAAGGTTAACTCAACTGCAGAAGTGCACAGCACAAGACCTCGTCTTAGAGAGCCTGAAGACCACTGTTCTAACAGGATGGCCTGAGAGAAGAGAGCAATGCCCAGTACAAGTTCGTGACTACTGGAACTACAGAGAAGAGATTTCACTCCACAATGGTATTCTGTTTAAGAGTCAGAGAGTGATTGTCCCCAAAGCCATGAGGCCAGAGATGCTCTCAAGAATTCATTCAAGCCATCAAGGAGTCGCATCATGTCTAAGAAAGGCCAAAGACATCGTGTTCTGGCCTGGAATGAATTCAGAAGTCAAAGCCCTGGTTGAGAGATGTGCTGTCTGTGCCGAGTTTCAGGCTAGGAATGCTAGTCAGCCAATGCAGTCTCATCAACTTCCAGACAGACCTTGGAGTAAAGTGGCTACAGATTTGTTCACTGTTAGTGGAAAGAATTACCTCACAGTCGTTGACTATTACTCAGATTTTGTAGAAGTTAGTGAACTTGAAGATACCACCTCACGTGCAGTTATACAAGTACTCAAAGAACAATTCAGTAGACATGGAATCCCGGACACTGTTGTCTCAGACAACGGATCACAGTACAGCAGTCAAGAATTTCACGAGTTCTCACTCAGCTGGGAATTTAACCATGTGACATCATCACCACACTACCCAAAGTCAAATGGGAAAGCAGAGTCTTCAGTGAAGACAGTTAAACTGCTATTTAAGAAAGCGGACCGAGATGGGAAAGATCCATGGCTATCGCTACTAGACTACAGGAACACACCTACTGAAGGTATAGGTGACAGCCCCGCCCAGAGGCTTATGTCGCGCCAAACACGAACTCTCTTACCAACAGCGTCAAGCCTTCTCCGTCCCAAAGTAAGCGCACATTCTACAGAGAAATTAGAGCGGAAAAGGCAAAAGGCGAAGTTCTACCATGACCGTCATGTGAAGCAGTTACCTGAATTAGAGATTGGACAAGAAGTCAGAAGTGCACCCCTGCGAAAGAACCAAACGTGGAAACCAGCTACTTGTGTCGAGAAACTGTCAGACAGGTCACATGTAGTCCAAGCAGGCAGTGAGACCCTCCGAAGAAACAGGCAGTTTCTGAGACCTGCAGCAGAATCCTCGACACCAGATAAGCAAAGCACCAAGGTTAGCTCACATGAGTCAGGAGTAAATCACAAGGAGATACCTAGAGTACCTGAGTTACCTGCTATACCTACTAGGCCTGACAAAGATTCCTTGAATGAAACTGTTGCTGAAGAGACTAATGTTCCATTGTTAGCACCTCAGAAGACAAGAACCCGGACTGTTCGTCCCCCTTCAAGATTTAAAGATTTTGACATGAAGCATTAGGCAAAGGCTAGACTTTGAACACTTTAAGTTTGTTTTAGCAAGCTCGGATAAACTGATTTAGTTTGACATAGAACACTTTCAGAAACAAAGTGGATTTGTGTAAGTTTGTTTTAGGCTAGTTTTTGCCAGATATTTGTTTATTAGTTTTTCTTTTTTTAAAGAAAGAGAGATGTTACGTATATGGGTTGTCTTACCATATTTGGAGTAAACATGTGCGTTCTAGTTCTATGTAGCTTACATGAAGTACGCATTAAACGAGTTGAGTTGCATTGCAAATGGCGTCTTGTCGTGCCATCCGTAACACTTACCTGTGTGCTTGCAATTCTTATGGATACAGTTCCCCTGCCTTTTACCACCAGATTTCTAGGTGAATCGTTCGTTTCCTATCACTTAATATGGCACATACCTCTGAATAAAACACATACTGTGACATCATTTTTCTTGGAGTATTCCAACAGGCGTCCGCCAATTGCAAAACGTAAGCAGCAAGACAGAAAACTACAAAGGCTTCTTCGTCAATCGCACTACGCTGTCCAGATTTCTTTCTTACAAAGTTTCCAGACTTCGCTCTCTTTTAAAATTCCAAGACTTCGCCGATCTGTTGGCCAGTCCGAATAACTGTTATGGCCTTAGTTGAGTAAGTACTTGACTTTGTTTGGTGGTCCCAGTTCGGACAATTAGGCAAATGTGGATTGCGTGACAATCGGCCACTGTATCAAACAAGTTGATATCTGACGTTTTGCAAAGTGAGTGAAGATGGCGACGTGGACCTCGAGGGGAGGGAGACACCCGTATAAGAAGGACGGGGGTGCTCCTGAAAAATTTTGATCCCCTAAGATCCCCTAAGAGGTACCAAGACCCAATTTTTTTCTCCTCTAAAAGATACCATTTCTTACATAACACATTATCTCGCTGTGTCATATTTTTGTCGGCTTAATACCCTAAAAGGCATAGCAAAAGCTCCCGCTTTGAACCTTTTGAGGCTGAACACCCTGAGGGCTGCTAAAACTTCATTTTTAACCCCTAAAAGGTACGACGAGCTCCCCCGCCCACCCGGGGGGGGGGGGGCGTGGATAGGGAATCCAAACTGCTCCTTGCTCGTCTCGTGTAGGCAGGGTGTTTTCTCTATGTCTGGTGGGAAAATTGGAAACTACAGTCGATCCTGCACAACCATCTCTCCACAAAGGACCACCTCTCTGCAACGGCCACTTTTTTCATTCCAGCGGACGGTCGCTATCATTTTAATCTGTCTAGAACGGCCACCTCTCGACAACAGCAACAGCCACTAAAACACGTCCCAACTGCCAAAAAAGCCTCTTCACAACGGCCAGTTGATCAACAACTGATGAACGCTGTCTACAAAACCTCATTTTTTTATTTGACATGGTCACGAAACTTGATCCATGCCGCAGGTCTTTGGTCTCTATTTCTGTTTGGTTTCTGTCTTATTGATATATTTTGATCGTGTGACGAATTTACATGTTACAGTAAGCCTGTTTTAAGATAAAAATGTTGAAACCCAAGAAAATATTGGTGTCATATTTCACCCCTACTGATACCGCTCCATAACGGCGACTTTCCTCTGCCCCCAAAGTGGCCGTTGTAGAAAGTTTCGACTTTATTACCGTTAATGAAAAAGCACACCCCTCCTATTTAACTTTAAAATACAGGTATATTGCTCCAGGTTTTTGGTGTAGAAATGCACCAGGGACATGACTGGGATGGAAAAAGAAGGCCTGGGAGGCATTGGTCTTAAATGGGTACGTGTTGAGAATTTACGTACATATTCACTCCTGTTACCGGTTCTTTTTTAAACCTATATAAACTATACAGTCGAACCTCCACTAACGGTCACCTCTCCACAGTGAGCCCCTCTCTACAACAGACACATTTTTTTGTCCCGGTGGACAGTCCATACATTCCCTCTTATTTTTGCCTCTGAAATGCGCAATATAAGGCTACAATACATAATGCCTAACTATTTTATACCGCCTAATTGTTGATGGGAAGTTCGCTAGGTCAATAATTGTGAATTCTCAAGGTAAAATAAAGAAAAAGTTTAGCTCTTCTAAGTGTCCGAGTTTTGGAAAGCGCCATATCATTGTCTATATAGTTTAGCAGAGGACAACAGGAGTGAGTATGTATGTAAACTCAAACCGCGTATCTCAGATCTGATGCCCTCTAGGCCTCCTTTGTCCTTTTTGTATTCCAGCCCTATCACCGGTGCATTTCTATTCAAAAAGTACGAACGACAAACATGTATTTCAAAGGTAAAGAGGAAAGGTGTTTGCACAACTTTTGTGAACGCGGTAATACTTTCCATTAATCTACGTAGACATGCCGTGATAGCAGGACCCGCGCACGACTCTGTCAGTTCGTCGAGTTCTGTCCTCTTGCAGAGTCATGAAACAACTCCCCCTTCCCCCTACATCCTTCAATCTCGTCCAAAAATGTTTATTTAGGCTGACAGTGCGAGCCACGTTACTTGCACGAGCAAACAGTTTCACTCGCCGCCATCTTCACCCACTTTGGACACTTTGCAAGTGGCCGTTTGTCACGCAATCCACATTTGCCATATGGTCTGAACTGGGACCACCAAACAAAGTCAAGAACTTACTCAGCTGACACCATGACAATTATTCGGACTGGCCAACAGAACGACGAAGTCTTGGAATTTTAAAAAAAAAAAAAAAAAAAAAAGAAGTCTGGAAACTTTGTAAGAAAGAAATCTGGACAGCGTAGTGCGATTGACGAAGAAGCTTCTGTGGTTTTATTGTCTTACTGCTTACGTTTTGTAAGTGGCCGCGGACGACTGTTGGAACACCCCAAGAAAAGTGATGTCACAGTATGTGTTTTATTCAGAGGTATGTGCCATATTAAGTGATAGGAAACGAACGATTCACCTAGAAATCTGGTGGTAAAAGGCAGGGGAACTGTACGGGTCCGCAAATGATCCCAGGACCGCAAATGATCCCGGACCGCAAATGATCCCCAAATTGAACCGCAAATGATCCCGGACCGGAAATGATCCCCATATTGGACCGCAAATGATCCCGATCAAAAAGTAAGGAATGGCATGGATTTATATCAGAGGAAGGTGAGAACATGTACAAAAATTATGAAATAAAAAACATGTTTTATCATTTTACAAAAAAATATTCCACAGCTGCTGTTTTGTTCTTCGAACGGTTCAGATCGTTTTCACTGTCACGCAATGAAAAAAAAAAATGGTAAAACGAAAACCAACCAAGGGAAAAAGGTAAGAAATTGTGATGTACACTATAGAAGAACTAAATAAGACACTTCTCCAAGTTTTAGGCCTGTGCGTTTCCCCAAACTTCAGAAGTTCGTCGTAAATGTTTCCCAGAAATTTACAGAGCCCAGTAAGAAAACGCCATGTTGGTATACATCCGCGGTACACCAATATGGCGGCCGGAATATAGTGTAAACATCTGGAACTTACCTTGGCTTTCCAGGCGACTGATTATCAGTGCTAAACAAACAAGCATTTACATAAGCACTTTTCCTAATGCTCTAACTTCTAAAAAGGCTCAAAATCATGAGGTAAGTATATATTTTTCAACAAACTCGATCGTAGCCTTGTGTCACGCAACCTACATAACCCTGAAATTCAAAATGCCCTGGTTTCCAAAGGAAGCACGCAAATTGTAAACAGATATAAATATACCGCCTCTTATGCCTGATGAGGATAAAAACACGTCACGTGAAGACGATCTATTGAATCAGAAGTCTTGGAAAAACACATACTTGTAAACATTCTCGAAATCCCGGTGGCGATAGTATCAAACATCTATCAAACAGCTAACTTGTCAAAACGAAGTGCAAGCCTTGGCGTTGCTTGGTCATGAAGCTGAACTTCATAACTATAGCTTGGAACTTTGGCTTCTTAGAATACTCAAGTAGTCATTTCCGAGGAATTAAATCCAAAATACGACCAGGGAAAAATTACAAAATAAATTTGTTCAAATTTCCAGTGCTACACACTAGGTGTTTTACAGAGTGATGAAGCGTTGTAGGCTTGAGGGTCTACTCGTGCAGGTGACAGCGTTAGATTTTAGTTTAAAACTTTAGAAGAATGACGTTAATGGCTGATAAAATGTGATTTAACTATAACACTGAAATATCAATGTTTAACAAAGGAGGATATGTAGCGTATGTTGCACGGATCATAATTTTACTGAGAATTGCAAAGAAATTCAAGCTAAGTCGTGTTTTGATGATTGAGTGGTGATATTCATAACATCGTAGTTAGCAACAAAATTTAGCCGAAAGTATGAAAAAAAAAAGCAAGTTGTAAGCCATTATAATTATAAGATGGCCTTAACAAAAACATCGGTATTCACGTACGCCAATTCCCTATCCACCCATCCCACCATCCATGCCATTCGTTATTTTTTAGTCGGGATCACTTGCGGTCCCTATGGGGGATCATTTCCGGTCCGGGATCATTTGCGGTCCAATTTGGGGATCATTTGCGGTCCGGGATCATTTGCGGTCCTGGGATCATTTGCGGACCCGTACAGAACTGTATCCATAAGAATTGCAAGCACACAGGTAAGAAATACTAAGCTTGAATCATCTTGCTTATTCCACAAATACGTTTCGACAGGATCATGAAGTTTCGTCAACTGCTCGCGCTTTGTTATCGGCATTACCTGGTCTCAGACCAGGATTTCAAGAAATGCTGCGATGAGACGGTTGTTTTTAAAGTAGAGTGTACCTGTTTACATGAAATGGTTGTGTTCGAATATTTACGCCAAACATGACGGATGCAACTGTAATCGATTGTTTACTCAAACTTCACGTTTCAAAATGTTTTTTTTACTTGAAGTCAAGTTTGGTTGTGGCCATGGGTGTTCCACAAAAGTTAAAACTGCCTATATTGAACGAATAATGTGTGCTACAGTTGTAACCTTCAAAAAGAAACATACAGAAGGCAGAAGGAAAATCAGTTTCGGGCGATATGCACGTGCCGGCGATCGAAATATATTTGCATAACATTAAAATGTACCAAAAGCAGCGTCTATTTTGATTTAACTGCAAATGTTTGCAAAAGTTAATCATGTGGTCAATCTAAAAGGAAAAAAAAACAGATTACAAGTATCCTTATTGACGAAAAAGGTTTCCATTCGCTTATTTTTGTTCTTGATGAAGGTAGCTGGCCAAGTTCCATGTTGGTTTCGCGAATGACGAATTTACAAAAATGTACCACACGTTTATGTCTCTCGACGGGTTAGTTTTTTTCGGACCGCGGAAGAGACTTTCACACAACATAATATAGAGTATGGGCTTTCAGAAAATTTTAGTTTCGACTTCAAATTCAATGTACCAGTGGGCTTTTGATGGTATTGAAATTAGCTAAAATTAGCCATTTCGCCCACGAGCTTCGATGAAGGTACTTTTATCGGCCTAAAATATCATTAAACTTGGAGCCTATACCAATCAAATTAATGCTTTAGAAACAGCAAGACATGCACTATGAGCTACCCAAAGTATATTGGTAGATATCATCGCGTTGATCTGTACGAGCGAAAAGAAAATGCACAATTTTCGGCCATTTTCGGCGGCGTCAGGCAGCTAAAATGGCGATTTTCAAACTTTCCTCGATTTCGAAAAAACTAAAGCGCTTCAGGACCTTTGAATGGTGTTTTCGAAAACAACTCACTATGGAGGTGACTTAGGCAAAATATGAAGAAATCGAAAATTTCGCGACTGTCATCTCATTCTCGGTATTTAGGGACCGTTCATTTTTTATGAGGGAGGGGGGGCTGGTGGGATTTGGGAAGCACCATTTAAAAATCGCATGACCCCCCCTCAGCTTACCAATTTTTTCACATGGCCCCCCCCTTTATAGCGGTCATTTTTTGGGATGACCCCCCCCCCAAAAAAAAAATTGAACAAACAATATTTAGATTTCAACTTTTTTAATATTTCTCTATTATCCCCCTACTTCACGTTATTGTGCTCACTATGAAGACAATATTTACAATCCCTATACGACAGAGAGCTGTTGTTTAAAGAACAAATCAAAAGAAAGAGAGCGTGTGGCATTTGGCCTCTCATTGGCAGCTTCCTCCTCTGAATTGATGAATGCAAGAATGACGTCATTTGAGTCATCTTCTCCCCCAGAGTCAATGGCATCACTGTCATACTCATCATTGTCACTTTCATCTGTTTCACTGCTGTCAGCACTTGCCCTGTTGTCATTTTGTGTCAATGTCCTGGCATTTCTCAGTGTTGGTTGGCCAGCTCTGAGAGGACTCTTCTGCTGCAAGCATGAATGTCTTACAATTGCCTTTACTTTCTCACTCTTGCTGCTTTTTAAATGCGCAAAATTCCAAAATGCGCAATAATGGCGAAAGCGACGAGTCGTTTAAGAAAAGGTTTACAGCTGAACGATCCAGGCAGTTTGACATCTTACAAGCAAAAGAAGCAATCTTTCTAAGTGCAGATGGCTGTTCAGAAAGGGTGGGTGAGTTTTCCGTGCCAGGGTACCAGTTGAAGCCCAGTGATGGAAGAAAACTGAACTTCTCCATCAAAGAGCTCAGAGCAATTGTGGAAAAGTTGAATGTCATATTGAAAGATGTTAAGGAACATGATTCCACACTCTTTCAGTCCAATGGGCTTGCTTTAAAGCAGGGCGAAGAATTTGCCCACAGTTTTAACGTAAAACAGATCAAATGTATAGAAGCTAAGTTGACGAAGGTCACGCAGGACATGGAAGCACTAGAAAATAAGAGCAATTATAACAGCATATTCAAAGGTACACTCAAACAGCACATCAATTAAAGGAGAAGGAAAAAAGAAAACCGCAGAAAGTCAAATGAAAGAAAGAGGAAGCGGACTGAAAACAACGTCCAACGAGTTTATGGAATCTGTGTTGGAAACCCGCTAGGAAATGATCTTCCACAATGCCTTGTGTACCCTCCTAGAACGGCCGTCCCGGAAGAGTGTATTAAAGTTGAGGATGTTGCCACGTCGTTATTTAGAAGTGATGGGCCATACATCGCACAGCTCTTGGAAGGGAATTATTTCACCACAAACCTTGAGCAGGAAGTCAGAGATTATGTTTACACCTTCATGTACCCTGAAGAGTACACTCTGACGGAAAGCATTGCTGCTTCTTGCAGCATTGGTGAAAGAGACTCCCATAGCAGCACAAGCGGCGACGAAGAACTCGATGACAGCGAAGATGAAGATGAGTGCCAGTGAAAGTTGCATTCAAAAATAACAGTGTTAAATACTTCTTTTCAGTAGCTATAAATGCTTTTTGTGGCCAAACGTTTTTTTAAAGCAGAAGGAAAGTTTGTAATAAATTTGTATCCTGCCTTCTATGTTTATTCTATAGCAATTTTTTTGATGTTCAAACGTTATGCCATTTTAAAGTTTTACTAAAATATTTCACGTGACCCCCCCTTTTTCCCTTATTTTTTTGGGATGGCCCCCCCTCAAAAGCCATTTTTTTTCGCATGGCCTCCCCCCCAAATCCCACCAGCCCCCCCTACCTTATAAAAAATGAACGGTCCCTTACAGGAACTGGCTCTTAATATACTTTTAAAAGAGCACGATGATACAGGCATGAGTGTTTTTTTAGGTAAGCAGAATGTGATTATGATTACAGAGCAGCGTGGAAAATCATCAATCAAAAGCCATTTATTCCATTTCTAAGTGGAAAAGAAGAATTTCTCGGTTTTGCTGCTAATCTGACGTCCCGAGTTAACGAAGACATTTAAAATTTTTAGCACTTCAAAGGAGCCATCATATTCTTGGAGACAGTTCGCACATCAACCCACTGCAAAACAAACGAGATATTACCACATCAGTAGTAAATTGTGTATATATCCTATTATGATAATAATTTTTCATTTTTACCAAGTTCGTAGTAACTTAATAAAATTTTAAAGTTTGGCTTACTCATGATCACTACGGTAACCTTAAGGTAAAGACTGCATACGAGCCAAGTGGCTCATCAGGCTGGTGCTTATATCATGCTTCATGCTTATAACATGAAGTTAATAGTATGGATAGATGGATGGATGGATGGATGGATGAATGAATGGGATGCTAGTCCATCGTAGGATTACCCCCTTCCCTCAGCTTTAAGTTCGCCGGTACCGAATAAGTGTACCACTTATACTATCAAGGGTCTTAAGTGTTTTTTTAAGTTATATTTCAGGCTTAATTTAAGTTATTCTGTAGTTATATATAGAAATGACAACAATCAACGCTAGTCACCTTTCTGTCAAACAAGGTCTTTTCATAGTACGTTGATTTTCACCAAATTCTGGATCTGCAATTATATTCAATACAAAGAAAGATGTTTTGCATTCTATGTTTTGTGAACACCCGTCTGAATGATTTTATCAGGTTTTATACCATGCTATGGAAAGTCAGAAAAACCGTTGTATATTCGACGATTACGACCGACCCTCCCATCGTGTGCGCATGCGTTGGTTCTGTTGGCTACTGCAGTTTCTGTGGCACGGTTTAAAATAGTTATGCAACACTTTTTCGCGGTATACCATGGAATCCGACTTATGTCTTTTCCTTGTATTTTCAGGCATCTCCAGCTCCGGCGATGAGGCTAAACATAACCCGGGCAAAATAACAGATTCAAACTTGTGCGTTGTGTGCTCTCGATCAAGTTGTTGCAGATTTCTAAGCGGTTCTGTTAAGTGATAGCTGAGAGTTTGTCAAGATGCTTTAACTGTCGACCAAAAATTGACGCGATTTTCAACTGAGCTGAGAAATGGAATGAAGATGAGTCGAGAAATGGACGGAAATTTAAGCTGCCAAAAATTTAACTGATCACTGAGATTTTAGTACCTCCATCCGCCAGACCCTTTCCAGTTCATACTTCGCAAAAAAACCGAACACGTTATTTCATTTTCTCGGAACAGGTAATGTCCGCGGACCAATTACCGAGCATATTTCCGCGTCAAATGGAGGTTATTGCCTATACATCACTGAAGTCTTCTAACCTTCTGACAGCATCATTCTGCGAGCGACCAGGAGCTTCGAGTTTTCTTCACGCTCTAGAATTTGAATAAAATTAACGACATATTTGCATGTTACAAGACAAGTATAGAATAGATAAATTAAATTTAAGCTGAATGGTAAATTATATGTTGCGTCTTTGTCGTCAAATATTTGATAGAACAACTATTTTTCGCCCCCTCCCGGGTGCAAGAATTTCAAAGTCTTGTTAGTAAGACATTTGTTTTTATCTTTGGCTAATCGTTGGTTTGTACATCTGTACTCTTCCTAAACATGCTAAATGGTTTAAAATTGTATGACCGTTTTTCACGGCCTCCATCTCAACAAACATGTATATGTAAGTAGCCGTCTTCCCGAATCGAGTCAGTACATGCCTAAAAAGGCCCGTTTTACCTGCCATTGCGCGCCGGAAAATATTAGAAATTTAATTCAAATAACAGTGACCGACAAGCGATAAGTATATAACAACTTTTTTTTATCTCTTTTGCGCGCTTACATCGTTAACCTTCACTCTGATTTCTGAACTGAACTCATAGCTTAAGCAAGCATGTAATTTTTGAGCAATGAAGGCGATCTCCTTTTTACGGTTCAGAAATTATAGATAATTGTATTTTAAAGATTAATTGATCAAGAATTCACGGGGGTTTTCGGAGGGGGGGGGGAGGGGGCTGAATATTCATTCTTTAAAATCGCAGGACGAAAAAATTTAAATGCAATTGAATAATCGATCCCTTGTGCTTTCGATTTCTGCCGTGTTCCTAATTGTAAAAACATAAGGATGCATACTTACGATAAAGCGGCGAAGACCTGCTGTAGCTGGCCATATTAAATAACGCTAAAATGAGAAAGGTGAAGACGACTGTGTTTTCCTTCATGATCGTCCACAATCTTGCGCTTTCAGCTTCACGTGGGCTGAATAGCACTGACGGCAGTATATTTCCTGTGCTTTTAACACTATTCATAAAATCTTCAACAAAACAGCCAACAAAGGTTCTTTATTGGACAGCAAAATCGTCTACTTCCTATCGATAAAAATGAAAATATTTTACGGTGGGGAACGCAATTCGGTTTTATTTTGACCTTACGAGCTTCTCAACTAAAGCATTGGTGACAAATTTTACCAAATTTGATTAAATTATATTTTTCCATCATATTTTCCTTTAAATAGTTCATAGAAAATTTTCGCCATGAGTACTAATTACGTTTTATGACATCTAAATGTTATGAATGTTATGAATAAGTGTAAATGAAATGTCACAATGAACAAAGAAAACAACTTCACGAAAAAATATTCGTACTAATTAAGCTTTTATTTAACTAGATGTGTTCTTTAGCTTAGAATATTACCGTGGGATTTTACGTTAATGACAGGGACGGAGGCAGCTGCTTTCCGGTTCTTTAGTCAGCGCAGATATAGATCTTCTACTCTCCATATATCATTATCCTTTTTTTTCTTTCATTTTTCTTCTATACAATAAAGTGTAGATCCCCTTTTCAATGCTCCCCACGTAAAGCAAACCCACTGAAATGGAACATTTTTTATTTGTTTAGAATGGCTTTTTTTTTTTCTCTTCCAGCTTTGCGGGAAAGTTATAACAAAACCAAATAGATTACATATTGTGGTATTGTAAGCGCCGGTAAGGTGATTAAATCTGCATGAGCGAACTGGTGAAGTAAACATAAGAATTATTTCTTTAATTTATAGCACTTTATAGATTTCTTACTTGCAGGTTTGCATATGATGAAAAATAGCCTTCATCTGGTAATACTGCTGGTGTAAATTAATTCAATTCATGTGCAAATTCTGTAACTTATAACTGAATAAATTGTCACACGCGTACGCTCCCCTAGTCAGAGTAATCGTACAGGAATAATTTTAGAACTGAGGCCACGGGCTAACAATTCACACACACACAAACACATCACTGCAGCAGTGAAGCACAAGTAATTTATATAAATTGAAATAATGACTCAGAAATAAAACTAAACGTTTTGCGGTAATGAAGCCCGGGGTTGTGTTATACATGGTTCTTAGCTACCGAGAATATATTGAAGAAAAATAATGGTACACTGGATTTGCTTACAAAAAGCATAATATTAGTATTGACAATTTACAATTTTACAAATTCATTTATCTGTTGGAAAAGAAATAAAAACAAATGGCATAAATTTGAAATCCATATCCGTCTTGGCTCTGGTCTTGGTTTAAACAATTATTTCGTGTTATCGTTTTCAATGGCTTTAAGTTTCGTGTACTGTAAGTCCGATAACTGCGATGTATACTTTTGCTGCGATTTTGAACACGAAGATGTAAAGAATCTGAAAGTATGCAAGTGCCGAGATTGGGACATCTATTCTCCGCCAGAGCTAGTCTTTTTTTCATCTAAAGTTACGTTATACGAGTGGTTACAACCACCACCAGAGCAGGACGAGATGAGTTTGTTGGATCCGCGGCTACCACCCCAGTGCAACTAAGTAGAAACTCGCTCCGGAGACTTGTTAATATGGAGTTTTAGCAAACCAAGACGGCGACAGCAACGAGAACGTCACCAAACAAAGGGTTTAATGAGCAGAACTACATTGTTCTGCACGTGCGTTTTGAATCTTTGTACATTTCTTTGCCGTCCTCTGTAAAACAACAACGTGAAATAACAGTCGTATGTATTTTAGAGAACGTGTACCGCAATGGCGAATATTTCGTGTCTTCCTTTTAAATTGAACGCTGTCATTACGTATTTGGCCTGAGCAAGTTTTTAGAGCGATACGCGTCCTGAACAGATCTACACAGTTGCGACATTCGAGGATAAACTATAAATACTTTTTTTACAACGTGTCGTTCTCGGCGTCGCCGTCGTCATTGCTAAAACTCCCTACTATTATTCAAGAAACGCCGGTTGGGCGGGGGTTTCAATAAAAGCCGGTTACCGGCGGTCTACCGCTGCCTGTAGGACCTCTTACCGCCGTCTGTTTGGATTTCATTACTGAAATAAAAATGATATTAATAAAAAAAAAAAAGCAATTACAACAACAACGACGACCACTGAAATTTTTAAATGCTACAAAAAAGCGGGCAGACTAAACGTTCCAAAGAAATAGCGTACATGTTGTTTGCATGCCTCCAGACCCCCCTAGGGAAAAGGGGCCTTACGGCCCCTTTGGTGGTCACAGCCGCCTATTACACTTTCAGTGGCCTCTTATAACTAATGTTATTGAAACCCCTGCGGGGTTGGGGCGTCATGCCACTCTCCTACCCAGCGTTGCATGGCAACCCAAATAATTATAACTCAACTAAAGAGACCATTTATGCGAACTGCTAAGGCCACCTGACATTTTTTTTTTAGTGGGGGGAGTAATCAGCTATGAGCTAGCACTCCACTCCAATCGTTACAAAAACCTTACGTGATAAGCTCCCTCCGGTGGTGTGGGTGACTTCGTTCCTAATGGCAAGCTATTTACAAGCGTGGCCGAGCATTTAAACACGGGGGGCTACCGAGAAACAAATCCAGGTAGTGGTCAGAGCGGGACTCGAACCCGGGACCGCTGGATTGCGAGTCCGACACGCTGACCACTCGGCCACGCTGCCTCCCTTTGACAGTTTTTTCTTTCAACTTTCCCCTTATCAGTTGTTTTGTTTGTTTGTTTTTATTATTGTTACCTACTTGTAGTATTAATCAAATGGGATTCACTTTCTCTAATTAACGCAACATTTGAAGACCTAAAATAAAGTTCAGTTAACAACTAAACGAGACGCTCTAAGAGTGTTTACTCGGGCTTTGTACGCAGTATCAAATCGTACTTTACGAAAACGCGTATTGGACACAATAAAGACAAATTGAAGAATAAGGATATTTAAGCACAAGAGTTCCGCTTAGATATTTACTATTCAAGTTGCTTCGTTGAGTGTCTTCCTAATCCAATCGCAAGTTGTGAGTTTAAACCATTTTGGTTCAAGAATCAAGCACAGCTGTCTACGCATTAATGGAGAGCTTGTTTGCAAAGAATTTTCCACGTCTTTTTACAACTTATGGAGATTACATTGTACATGCTAACAGAAATTATACGAAGTTCGTTTTCTGGCATGGTCGTGGCGGTCCGAGTAAATTGTGCGTGTGAACTCTCTGAGAGTAGACAAGGGAAGACCTAAATTGTAACTGTCACTTGAGCACATCCTCCAATATCCATTTTCTGTAATCTTAATTGTTCTAAATCTAACGAATATTACATGTTACATGTAGCGACCGCTGCGGAAGTAGTATGCATCAGGTGAATAGCCGGCTTGGTTCCATATGAACTGATAACAATTGATTTAACGAGAAATGGTTGCAGAACCGATTTAATGGGATGCGTTATCATTATTAGCTTATTCAAGAGACCGGTCACACACCCTCACGGTATTCGATAATAAAATGTTTAACAAAACGAGCGGCTTGTCGTTGTACACCTTAGATCTGGATGTCATGAATTTCCTTTAGGGTATGTGAATCCCACACAGATGGTCTCTTGCTCTCTTGCTCTTCCAGGTTCCTCCTGATAAATCCGACAGTAAAAGTAAGTAAAGTAAAAATTTATTTAGCCACCGGGTCAGCCTTCGTGATAATGCTAGCAACATATAACGAATATTAATGTTGATCGAGGTCCTTAAAGAGTTCCACTCCTAAATGTTTATTTTGTTTACGGTGTTTATTTATGGTGCATTTCTACTTTGCGCGGGACCTCCTTCCATTGTTTTCTCTTTGGACTCATTGAAGAACGCCGTCTGATTATTGACTTCATTAGGAGCCTAGGAAGCTTAGGCCCGGTTGTCCACACTACACCGGAGGAATTTAAAAACGCAACAATCAGCGGTTGTTTTATATTTTTGTTTGAGGAAATCTCCGCCAGGGAATTCACGTGGTTCTCCTGATCCTATCGTGTTCGAAAAGCTCCGTTTTAAAATGTTTTCCGTCCACACGAAAACCCAAAGCCGGCGTTTTCAAACTCCTTCTGTTTGAAGAGCGTTTTCGAAAAGTTCCGTTTTCGCGACGGTTTACTCTGGACCGTAGGCCTAACCGTAGAAATAAAGCTGTGTGCGTTTTTAAATTCCTCCGGCGTAGTGTGGACTGGAGTCTGGAGCAAACAACGACGAACACCACCTTACAAAAGGTTTAATGAACAAAACAAAGGCTATACAAGTGTGTTCAGTAAACCTTTGTACATTTCATAGCCGTCCTCTGCAAAACAACAACGCAAAATGACCTCAAATGTAAATGTTGCGGAGACAATGATATCTGGTGGAATAACATTGAAAATTGTGATGTTTTAGGCGACGTGGCACCGGAAGTTGTTTTCGCTCGTAGGCATTCGTAGACGGTAGACGTTGTCGACGAATTTGAACTACCCTTTCGCTGCAGCGAGTAATATTAGATGGCAGAGAGAACCTTAAACGAACCTCATCAATCAAGGCTTAATCCGGCTACTGTAACTCAAGAACGCGTATATTATATAACTGTATGTATAGCATAAATTACATAGCGGCCGTTACAGAACATAAGCGTGCATATAAAGAATGTTTGGCAAATTAGCATATTATAGCCTTAAATTAAGGTATGTCAGCCATTTTGAATAATCAAATCCAACCGGTGTCAGAAACTCGTTTGTCCAGTTTGGCTATGACGTCAGTGATTTCTCATTGACTCACAGCCAAGCCTTTTGTTCTTTCGCTTTATAACTGCGACACCACCCGGATGGTTGGGCGGCCAGTTAACTCCACCGCAATATACACATCTCTCTTAATCTCTCTTAAAACAATGCCTCCAGGATATATAATCAAGTCTTCTTCCTCAACCACCCCCCTACATATCCTCCAATATCCCCTCACAGCCTGCATTTCATTAATCCCCTAAATATACCTACACAGCCTACATTTCATTAATATCCCTTACATATACCTACACAGCCAACATTTCATTAATCTCCCTCATATACCTACACAGCTTACATCTCATTATTCCCCCACATATAACTACACAGCTTACATCTCATCAATCTCCCAAATATACCTACATAGCCTACAACTAATTAATCCCTCGCATCGTACTTACACAACCTACATCTCATTAATCCCCCACGTATACCTACACAGCTTACATCTCATTAGTGCCCCAAATATACCTACACAGCCTACATCTTAAGAGGCGCCCTCTGTAATTTTCAATTATGGCCATTTGGACCAGAAAAAATCAAATTCCTCAAACTTTCTCAGATGAATGGTCTAGATAAGTGATTCACAAAAATATAACTTTCAGTTCAATTCGATTCGTATTTTAGCGCTGGGGCCACCATCTTGGTTTTGCCCCTCTGAGAGGGCTTTCAGCGGCCATTTTAGGGCACATTTTTAACAATTTGCCATACAAAGAAAACGATCTAAATCCGGGTAAAAACCCTTTATTCGAGACAAGCAAATGTTTCTTGTTACATTGAGAGGCTGTTTTGGCAATTTGATCATCACCTGATTTTTCTACAGAATTTTAAATTTCTTCCCTTTCGGACTACTGATGAAGCGCCACAAAAAAGGCGAAGTTTAAAGGAAAATATCGCCAAAAGTACATCACTTGAGATCCCAAAACTACCCTCCACTTAAAGAGCAATGTCTCACCTGTAAAAACATGCAATAACATTTTGGGGCAGTTAAAACTGTAAAATGTTAGAAGAAGAAGTTTAAGCTGTGCTTTTGTCAACAAAGACCGCCGTCCTAATTAGCATAATAACGTAAAAATAACGATGCACAAAGAAAATAATGACATATTCCACTTACCTCGCGACATGTCGACAACTGGATGTTCCACGATGCCTCATGTTATATTTCCAGTTTGTTTCAGCCACATTTTCGGTGATTAGTGTACGAAATCACTCTCAGACATCGCCACGGTTAAGCAGATTTCAACTCTCCGAAGCCCGCTTCATAACATCTATCAATATTATTTGTCTTTCGCCTCATAAGCCGCCGTTTACAAGAAGTTTAACAATTTTCTGAGATCCTAACTGACTCAGAAGTCTGTTAGCAGCCTTTAAAATCCTCCTCTTAATCGAGGATTCTCATCAAGAACTCGTTTAAGCTCAGTTCTGTTTTGATCTGTTATGCATCCGCCATTATTCCACAGATTGCGTTACATTTGACAAATGCGCATTCCAACGGGTAGGGGTATGGTGGGTAGGAAGTGAAAATGTAACCGACATTAAAGCCATTTTGCGCATTTCTGTGGCTAAACTAGTTACTGGCTTTCCCAGAATGATTTGAACATGAGCTTCTGCTTGCAGGTATTTTCTAGGTTATTTTTGCAGGGTAGGTGAGGGGGGGGGGGGGGGGTCGATAGACAGTACCAAGTCAAAAGATTATGATCTGTGTATCTTGATCAGCTTTATCAGTTCATCAGTGAGGCCCTATTAGGGGTTTTCAGGATACTAGGTATTTGGGTAAAAAATTAACAGGATGTGAGAAATTTAGGGGAAAAATTAATGCGGTAGAGCATCTTTAGATCAGATAAAGCGGGACAGTTGTGTCTTTCGCTGCCGGAAGTGCCATCAAATTTTGCAAAAGACAACAGACTGACGAATGGTGCGCAGGAAGTAATGATAAGCGACGTTTTATTGAAACTTCTTACATTTTCTTAGCCGTGTCACTTTTCCATCAGAAAAAAAAAAAAACTCAGAAAATTACTGAAGGGCAGTTAAGGACGGTACCTTCTTTTTTAGGCATGGTTTAAACGCCAGGAGCGCGCTTGGGTTGGAACTAGTGACGTAATTAACTACCCTACCAAGCGTGCGACTTAAAAAAATTCTATTGTGGCCGAAACAAATTTCGCACTAAAAAAACGAGCCTGTACTAAAACCGGGATTACCAGAAAAGCAGGATATCGCTAAGCACTAACTGTGAACGGCTTCCAGCTGAAAAACTACCTTTTATCGTATCCGTAGTAAAAATCATACTGAAATTCAACTGTAGATGGCATAATGCGCGCGCAAAACAACTGCGAGAGACGTCAATGTTTAACTTACTTGGAAAGTAACAGGAAAAAAAGTAACGGACACCGACAAAGTTTTCGAAAGGATGAAACAACTCATTTAACTTTTAACAAAGGGGTGATTACAGCTACATTTTATGGTATGAATTGGAAGTGGCAAGCCTATTTGACAATGCATTAGTTTTTGGCTGTGAGGAAAAGTTATGTAGACTGTATTTTAGCTAAGCCAAGAGGAGCGCTGTTGCGACGATTCTGTTATTAAATACATATCAAAAGTGGTTTTTATGTTACCACTTTCCACGTAGTTTAAAGATGTTTTTTAACATGTTTAGTTTTCTGCATGTAAAGGCGAACCTTAGGAGAATCTGTGAAGAAATATCTTTACCTTTTTTTCAGAAAAATGCTACCGTCAGCAGTAGCTAATTATCTCGGAAAAATTACTGACTACCCACAGTTTTCTTTGTGAATTCTAATAACCCTGGCTAAGATCTACTTTCTCCACGTTTTCTTAATCTGGCGGAAACACGTTTGTATTTTGTAGGCACCATTCGTTATGAGCCTGAGGCACCCCACAGCCGCTAATGTCGTTCAGTTCTGTGATGGAGCACAGCTGCATGTATGCACAAGACTTGTTTTCAACCCTATGCAGGGCGCTTTAAAATACCCGCATCTATCAAGCGAAGCACTAATGGTGACGCTTAGCTTTTTAAATACATTATAGATGCGTTTAAGGCACACAAGTTGAATGAGTCATAAGCAATTGGATGAATTAACTGACACTTGTCAAAAAAATCTACAGCTTGATTCTCAGCGGTTGTTGTGTCTTCTTGGAGGACCTTCTCCTGTCTGTTTCTAAGCTTTGAAGCCATCTTCGAGAGGAAGGATTAAACGTGGCAAGGAGTCAGGAACTCATCACAGGTGAACCGCCTAATTCCTGGCCTCACCTTTTGAGCGCCTCATCTTTTGTGCTACAGTAATTGCTTCGACTTTTATGGCCGTTTCCTGACCCGAGAAAAACTTTTCTTGCGCACTGCTTCTCAGTCTGTTGCCTTTCGCAGCATTTGATGGCATTTCGGGCAGCGAAAGACACAAGTATAATGCTGAACAAAAAAAGCACAAGGAAGAGGCTTTTTATTGGAGTTCTATCCGTATTCTATTTCTAATAAATGAAATTTCTCGTCAAAAACTAATGGCTGTAAATGAGATTAGGATATTTGTTTACAAATATAGTGTGGAATGTTGTGCCTCATCTCTTTGCAGACACAAAGGTTGCCATGTAAGAAATTCGTGTTAAACGGTGCAGAATTTGGGACACATTTCATTCTCTGTTTATTTCTCCAGCCCCGTCTTTATCTATCTATTCAGTGTAACAAGTGTGGGCTTCGAAATTACTAACAAGGAGCTACGTTACCTAACCTTAAAACCCCTAAAATCTGATACAAAACTTTCATATTCCACCGTGATATAAGTACTAAGAGTCCAGAATAAATGCTTATAGCAGTTGACATACATTTATTTTATCCTAAATAGCTGACCATTGTTGAGGCCCCATAGTGGGAGGGGGGAGGGGGGTGGGGGGTGTCGGTGTATCCCTTATCCTGTTAATTTTTGTCCTAAATATTTTGTAACCTGTTAAATCCAACTCAACGATTTCCTACTCAATTAATGTCCTGTTTTATCTGATCTAAAGATGCTCTACCCCATCAATATTTCTCCTAAATTTCTTGCATCCTATTAACTTTTTACCCAAATATCCAGTATCCTGAAAACCCCTAATAGGGCCTCACTGATGAACTGATAAAGCTGATCAAGATACACAGATCATAATCTTTTGACCTGATACTGTCTATCGTTTCCGTTTTTATTTTTTTTATTTATTTTTTTTAATACACGACCCCCCCCCCCCCCCTCACCTACCCTGTAAAAATAACCTAGAAAATACCTGCAAGCAGAAGCTCATGTTCAAATCATTCTGGGAAAGCCAGTAACTAGTTTAGCCACAGAAATGCGCAAAATGGCTTTAATGTCGGTTACATTTTCACTTCCTACCCACCATACCCCTACCCGTTGGAATGCGCATTTGTCAAATGTAACGCAATCTGTGGAATAATGGCGGATGCATAACAGATCAAAACAGAACTGAGCTTAAACGAGTTCTTGATGAGAATCCTCGATTAAGAGGAGGATTTTAAAGGCTGCTAACAGACTTCTGAGTCAGTTAGGATCTCAGAAAATTGTTAAACTTCTTGTAAACGGCGGCTTATGAGGCGAAAGACAAATAATATTGATAGATGTTATGAAGCGGGCTTCGGAGAGTTGAAATCTGCTTAACCGTGGCGATGTCTGAGAGTGATTTCGTACACTAATCACCGAAAATGTGGCTGAAACAAACTGGAAATATAACATGAGGCATCGTGGAACATCCAGTTGTCGACATGTCGCGAGGTAAGTGGAATATGTCATTATTTTCTTTGTGCATCGTTATTTTTACGTTATTATGCTAATTAGGACGGCGGTCTTTGTTGACAAAAGCACAGCTTAAACTTCTTCTTCTAACATTTTACAGTTTTAACTGCCCCAAAATGTTATTGCATGTTTTTACAGGTGAGACATTGCTCTTTAAGTGGAGGGTAGTTTTGGGATCTCAAGTGATGTACTTTTGGCGATATTTTCCTTTAAACTTCGCCTTTTTTGTGGCGCTTCATCAGTAGTCCGAAAGGGAAGAAATTTAAAATTCTGTAGAAAAATCAGGTGATGATCAAATTGCCAAAACAGCCTCTCAATGTAACAAGAAACATTTGCTTGTCTCGAATAAAGGGTTTTTACCCGGATTTAGATCGTTTTCTTTGTATGGCAAATTGTTAAAAATGTGCCCTAAAATGGCCGCTGAAAGCCCTCTCAGAGGGGCAAAACCAAGATGGTGGCCCCAGCGCTAAAATACGAATCGAATTGAACTGAAAGTTATATTTTTGTGAATCACTTATCTAGACCATTCATCTGAGAAAGTTTGAGGAATTTGATTTTTTCTGGTCCAAATGGCCATAGTTGAAAATTACAGAGGGCGCCTCTTAATAATCTTCCACATATACTAACACAGCCTACATCTCATTAATCCCCAACATACCCACACAGCATACATCACATTAATCCCCCACATATACCTACACAGCAATACATCTCATTAATCCCCCACCAAGAGATTCTCAAGGTAAGAGAGTGAATCCCCCATATAGGTCCTCTAACTAAGGTAATCCCTCTTAAGTTATTTGTAGACCTTGTACCCAGTTCTTCCGGGGATGTTACTCGCGCGTTGCGTGGATGTTTTCGTGGAGGATCTGTTCATGTTTCGTTTTGTTTCGTTTCGTTTCAAAGCAATGGAAAACTTCCAACGCTGTGGGGATGTCTTCTTTGATTATTTGATTACAAGCAAAGGAGCTTCGGTTCTCGGTATGTTTTAATACATTTCGAAACTTTAATAGGAGTTTAAATAAGAGAAGGATGTCCCCTACATAAACAATACTAATAGTCTACGAAACAACCTCGTCTCAGTCTTCACGCGTTCGACTTTCGGTGAACTTCACGACGGTTTTTCGGATGGTTTCCGCGCATCTTTTCAGTAGATTTCAGGCAAGATCCACTGCTTATACAGTAAAGCGAAAGCGAAGAACATCTTCTTAGAGGGATTCCTATAAAGAAAACGTTGGAATTCGTTTCCTACAAAGCAAAGAACCCTCTTTTATTTCCACTCTATACAGGTGAGTGCCGAGTAAAATATTGTTTGTTATTGAAAGCGAACTGAAAAAAATACGCAGTGGCTATTCGTACGGCACCCGTACGGCGACATGTATTTGCTATCCGTACGGGAGTCAGAAGATTTCATTGAATTCTCTGTAATTGCTGATTCTCCTTATCCAAATTATTATATTTACCTTTAGGAAAAATAAGCGGTTCCAATGAGTGCCGTTTCTTTGAGCCAGATTAATTTGCGTACTCTCTGCATTCCGTAGAAGACGCAGTTTCAGTCAGCGTTAGGTAGTTCTTTTCGTATTTAGTCCGTTTACTCGCGGTTAGTTTACCGAAGGATGGATGCTTCGAACGTTCTCTCCTTCCAAATCAGGTGAGGGATACATGCACACTAAATCTTGCAACGCAAACTGGTCCACGAAAATACGGCTGGACAGGTATTGTCTGAGGAAAGTGTTCAACTATGACATTCAAAAACACTGAGGTTAGCGATTCTTAAATTTAATGGTAACTGTTAGTTATACTCGAGGAATCCCGTATGAATAGCAGACACCAGTCGCTGTACGGTCCCTTCTTATCGCATGACATGTGCGTGAGTATTAACTAGCTCGGAAAAAAATTGAAGTGTCGCGAGTGGGTCGTTCGCTTTGTGGGAAAAATTCCAGTATGAATAGCAAAAATGCGAATAATTCGTACGGGACTACCAACAAGAGCTCCAAATTCATAGAAGTTCCAAGTTGTCACTTACCACCCGATCCAAGTCAATGTATTCTACGTTTTGAAAAGGCTATTAGAAATTCTTTTCGCACTTTTTCAACCTACAGTGTACTTTGTAGCCAGTAAATCTGTGAACCAGAGGTAGCGTGACATGTGCGTGAGTATTAACTGGGTCGTTTGCTGAGTATGCAGAGAGTACGCAAATTAATCTGGCTCAAAGAAACGGCACTCACTGGGATCGCTTAATTCTTCTTAAGGTAAATATGATAATTTGGATGAGGAAGAATCAGCAATTACAGAGAAATTCAATGAAATCTTCTGACTCTCGTACGAATAGCAAATACAAGTCGCCGTAGTCGGGTGCCGTACGAATAGCCACTGCGAAAAAAATCTTGTTTGTTAAAGAAAGCGAAGAGGTCGCCGTCAACCTAACACTGAATTAAACTTATATAGGCATCCAGAAAGAATGATCTTGGTACACAATAAAATAGGACGAGAGATAGATCAAGAAAATCATAAGATTACCATTAGGATGTTTCATTTTCCGTGGAAATTCGCTTGTTATAAAGGAAGCACATCGGCACTGTCGAAGAAGACGCGCCGCTGTAGAAAACAAAGAATCGAAAAATGAACAAATTTGTTACTTCCATTTTGAATATTGTTGAATCATTTTATTGCAGAAAATTATTTTATCCTTTAAAGGAAACGGTAGTTGTTTCAGCACCAGAAGTGTAATAAATCTCCTGAATGTAATATTCAAAATTTCAGTTTGTGGGAATATGCAAATTGGGCGTCTTCTCTAGGGCATATTTAATTCAAAGGGAAATTCCCCGAGAAAGGTAAGATCAAAAGATTCTCGCCGAAATTATTTTCTCTGCTCAAGTTTTTTTGTGAATTGCACATTACAAGTATGAAAATTAATCCTTACTGACTGTTGAACCTTTGGCCCATCCGGATGCGTTGTCGTTTCAAAACAAAATAAATTAATTTCGACGCGCCTACCATGCTCGTTGAAACGATCTTTAAACCATTTCGTTTTTATCGAAAACGCGTACATTGAAAACGCGGTCTAGAGTGAGACATTTTAAAACAAAGTCCTGTCTTATAAGTGGAGAACGAAAACGGAGCGTTTGAAAAACACCAAGCTGAATTTGCCTGCCAAGTCACTGCCATTTCTACCGACGGGTTGAAACTGCCTGCCAGTTCGAATCCACTCAAAAGTGCAAATTAGTACTCGAAGGCTTCCCCCCCCACCCCCCACCCCCCAATACACACATGTGCACATCCTCTCATTTTTGAGTTGTCAATGAATGCTCTGGGTAATGGTCACGGAGTAAACCTTGCCACTTTAATAGGACCTTCAGCCTAACTGGTTAGTAGTTCTACCGAAACGCGACAGAGTGCGCCTAGACTCAGACAAAATTTAATACCTCTGGGTTTTACTGGAGCCATTTATCTATTAAAGTTATGTATTAACTAAGGCAAAGCCACGTAAACCTTTCCTTGCTTGCTTGGAACCTACAGCGTGTTACGGTGATATTGCTGGCATGGACTACATTGGCACTATGGAGAAGGTTTTGACGGCCTTGAGGCAATTAACGTCTTTGATAACTCCACTGTGCAGTGAAAATGGGGACTCCTTTATCCACATGGTGAACAGGTTTGTACAAAACGCCACTTCCGCATTAGAGCAAATGGAACAATACACGAAGAAGCAATTGAACTTAATGCTTGGTTGCATTTTATCCACCGCATGGCTGGTTGTACAAAACATGTCATCAAACGCGGCTTTTGACGCCATCAAACGGGTCACTCGGGAAGTCCGAAGTATGTTCGACGGCCGGATGCCTGAATATATGGTGCGTGATTATGATGTGCTTGAACGCTTTTAGCAGCTGCGTCAGAGAAATTGACAGGCATCCAGTCTACATGTAATTTACTGTTGGGGGAGGTAAGCGGAACCCTGTCTAATAATTAATGTGCAGTTATAATTTTACAGTTACAGGTGGTACTAGAGTTCAGTCACGGTATTATTAGTTATGTTGGCCCCGGATTACCCTGGATGCCAGTGTTTTCTTCTTGTTGTTGTTTTCGTGGCGAAGCCGCTATCAGTGAGAGGCAAAGCCGGGATCGTGGCGAGCAAGAAATCGCGGCCACAATCGGGGTTTCGGTTTTGATAGATTGTGCTCGCAAAAGTAGCGCAATATGCTACTAGCAGTGCTCGTATATTTCTAAAGTTGCGCTCATGATTGTGCTAGCTTTTGTAAATTATGCTCGTTTCAGGAAAAAATGCAGAAATTATACTTCTACTTTTTACTCTGGGAGGCGCGCTCGTCAGTGCGCTCGACCCCGGAGCGAGCGGTCCAGGTTCGAGCCCTGGCTGGGGACATTGTGTTGTGTTCTTGGGCAAGACACTTAACTCTCTCAGTGCCTCTCAGGTTTATAAATGGGTACCGGCGAATTTAATGCTTGGGGGTAACCCTACGATGGACTAGCATCCCATCCAGGGGGAAGTAGAAATACTCCTGGTCACTTCATGCTACTGAAACCTGTATGGACTGAGTTTGTAGTCACCTACTTTTCCTCCTGATAATTAATTTTAATTCATATATTTATATATTTTTTAGTTCTGTGTTTTGTGTGGAAAATAAATTACAAGAAGTCAAAAAATATCTAACTTCTGCTTGGTTAATAACGAACGCATAAATAGGTTATAAAGGACAATACAGAAGTTACCATGGAAACATTGGCGAAGCGCCACTTTTAAAAATTAAAACCCAGCCAGTCGGTTTTTCTTTCTCAGGCCAAATTGTTTGGAATAACTTAGAAAAAAAACGGATAAAAGCCGTCTCAGGGCTTCAGCTGATATCAGAGACTGCGAGCAAAGTTTGAACAGCGCGCACGAGATCATAGAGTTGTTACAAAGAAAAACCTCAGAACAGTTGGTCGAACTTGGCCGGGATTTGGCTTTTTTTGCAGCCTTCTCAATAGGTGAGAATATTTCATAATAGGATGATTTTAAGAGGATTGAAAGAACACCTCAGACCAGTTCGCTGTAAACCGGCTAGAGGCAAACGAAACCTACAGTATGCATGAGTCGAGAGACAAACCCTATCTCGGTGAGCTTCGCGGAAGCTTTTGTCGCATGCAGTAAAAAGAACTGAGCATGCGAGAATATAGGCATCATCTGCCTAACACTTTCGTCGACTCTCACAACTGTTTGGGTAGGTTCAACTTCGATGAAAGCACAGACCTAAAGAGTTGATGGTCATTTTTATTGCGATGGATCAACTCTTGACGACTGTTTCGTTCCCGGTGACTGCCAAATAGCCACGACTAATTCTGAAGATTGTTTAAAGATTTTCTGTCGGAAGGTTTAACGAAGTCTAATGGAGGTTTCTGAACCGTGCTGTATTCTCTCCAAAAAACATCAAATATACTAGCAAACATTTTTCCATTTCAAATACTTATGCTTCAATCTTAAATTCTTACATGATCTTTAACCACGAGAGGGTAAGAGGGTTAATCCCCTAAATAGGCCTTAATCCCTCTTAAGTTATTTCTAGACACGGTCTCCACTTCTTTGGCGCATATTATCACCACGAGTGTTGCGAGGATGCTTTCATGGAAGATGAAACGCGTGTAAAGTCGCATGGGCTGTCTATTTGAGCAGAAACCTGAATCATCTCTTATTTAAACACAGGTCTTGGTTTTAGTGCTGCCAGAGCCCTCCAGGCGGGAGCCAGGCTGACAGGGGGCATCTTGAGCTGCGCTGGTGTGGGTGGTGCACTAGCTTGTGTCGCGATCGGAAAGAAATTCAGCGACCACTTTGTCGTTTGGGAAGAAGTCAGGAACAAGCGCAGCCAGTACCGTCAATTAAGCACCCGCCTGGAGTGCCTCAAGGAAACGGTTGAGAGGGATCTGAAGGCAGGAATCCTACTCACTAGTATGCCTGACTTGGAGAAAGCGATAATCTTGTCGCTGGCATTTTTGGTCGCCTTTGGAGGCATACTGTTCGCCTATATTCTTGTTAAATGAACTGTACAATGAAACGACAGCATGTTGTAAGTAGGGTATGGAACTATAGGAAGACTTAGCCTTGCATACGGTGGCTGCGCCCGCAGTACGAACGGCAGTGAAAAACCGAGCTGTCTTACTCAAACGACTCGATAATAGTCTTTTTCTTCGCAGCTAACAAAAAAATAATAACAAATAATAACACAACTATTTATCCCACCCGGCGACACTCAACGCGCGCCGAGCGCCGAGGGACAAGTGCCAAACGTTGAGCGAGTTGCCGGACGCGGGCGACCCGGTTTTGGCGACAAATTAAAAAAGTTTCGAGACACAAAATGTTTCATATTTTTCACCTTTCACAATCTGATATGGTTTTCGCAATTATAAATCCATTTTCGTGAATACTCATTCAATGTCGTCGTCAGTGAAAAAAGTTGCCCGACGTCAATGCCTTTCCTGTTAACATACATTAACATCAGGACAGTACAGTATTGCCCGTCTGCTGAATCCTGATTGGTCAATTCAAAGTTCAGGCCCACCAGCCGTATGCAAGGAGAATTCAGTGTTAAATATCAAATAACTACGGTATTGTCACGTCAGTTTCGGACTATCGCTCTTTCAGCATCAGCTGCCAGTAATCATTTGGCGGATTGGCCAACACACTTTTATATAAATGTCGTATTTATCTTGAGATTTTACCCTGCTTTGACATGTGTGTTAAGCTTTTAAGTGGGTTGATACTATGAAAATAAATTGAATTCGGGGTACATGGGAGAGACTTCCATTCTAAAGGAGCAGGAATGCTTCAAGATTTCTTGCCTGATCGATTCATTATATATCGTCGTTTAACACATGGCAGTATTTCGCCGCCAGGATAAGATGTTTTACGTGAAATGAGATCCATTTTTTTGGCAGTATTAGTTTAAGTTTTAGGAACACTTCCAGCCGTAAAAAGCAGTTAATTAGTCAGACGTTTTTGAATGCAGTTGATATAAGAATTGTATGCAATTTTCTCTTGTTGTTTGACATTAAATATAACATTATGAACTGCTGTTTTGTTTTTTACTACTACTAACAATAATATTGAATCAGTCAAATAACTAGAACATTCAACTCAAAATTCAGTTCTTTAAATAAATCGCAGAGCGTTCTCGTTCTCGTTCTGGTACCCAGATCCTACTCAGATGCTGTTATCGAAGATCGCCCGGGCACAAGAGCTTTAGGGTGCGTTCCTTTGGGGTGATCCGGATTAGGATCAGTGATCCAAGATTTGTCTGGAACATGGCGCATCAAAGGAACCGATGAATCCATGACCAGAGTGGATTCATCGGTTCCCTTGATGCGCCATGATCCAGACAGATCTTAAATCGCTGATCCTGATCCAGATCACCCCAAAGCTTGAACGCACCCTTAGTCTTGCAATAGAGATTGATTTCGACCGACAATTCTCACACTCTGAAGAAGCTAGAAGGGGGCTGTTTTAGAGTCACGTTGAACTTCAGAAAAACTGTGTTATCCTTGCAGTAGGCACTGGCACATATGTCCTCTTGGAGAACGAATCTTCGTGCTCCTTTACCGAGCTGTCTGTCGGCACATGGTCGTGAAATACTCTGAGGCTCGAAGTTTGCCGAGATGTCTTTTCTGTCCTTGTGCTCGTCTCGTTGATCTAGCAGAGTGAATGTGTATCTCGGATATATTGGCCATTTGTGAATGGAGTCGTATTCACCAACTTGAACCTATAAAACAGA